>NW_015554128.1:341874-342981 GCF_001515605.1 Sinocyclocheilus anshuiensis
TCCCCGGACCAGGGGAACAGTGGAGGCTGGAACCAGAGCACGCACTGGAAGGGAGTGAGACCAGTAGAAGGCTGTCGCAGGGAATTCTGGGCGTACTCGGCCCAGCCCAGGAACTGGTTCCAGGAATCCTGGTGGCATTGGCAGAAGGTTCGCAGGAATCGCCCCACCTCTTGAATCTTCCTCTCCGTTTGACCATTCGACTCTGGATGATATCCGGACGAGAGGCTTACGGTCACACCTAGGAGTTTGAAAAAAGCATTCCATACCTTTGAAATAAACTGAGGTCCCCGGTCTGAGACGATGTCTTCGGGAATGCCATAATAGCGGAAGACCTTGTTAAAGAGAAGCTCCGCCGTTTCCAGTGCAGTGGGGAGACCTCTGAGGGGCAGAAGGCAACATGACTTTGAGAAACTATCAACTAATACCAGGATGCATGTGTTACCTTCAGAGGGTGGCAGGTCCGTCACAAAGTCTACTCCTAGATGTGACCAGGGGCGATTCGGCACTGGTAGAGGAAAGAGTTTGCCAGATGGTAAGTGGCGCGGGCTTTTGGACATGGCACAGTCTGGACATCCTTGCACGAACCTTCTCACGTCCCTTGCCATATTGGGCCACCAGAAGCGATCTCGTAGCAGCGAGAGGGTGTTGTTGGCCCCTGGATGGCCAGTGCCTCGGGAGGAGTGAGCAGAGTGAATCAGTGGGGTGCGTTGTGTTCGTGGTACATACTGGCATCCTGGAGGACAGCCCGGCGGATTGGAGGGCAGCCCGGCGGATTGTTGGGAGCCGTGTTTGAGGCCACTGAAGGGGCACTCCATTCAATTGGACTGACGATCATCCTTGGTGGGATGATACTTTCCGGTTCTTCTGGGCCTTCCACATGACTATGAATGCGTGACAAGGAGTCTGCCTTGACGTTTTTGGGACCAGGGCGATACGTAATGGTAAAGTTGAACCTGGTAAAGAATAACGCCCATCGTGCTTGGCGGGGATTTAGACGTTTAGCCTCACGAAGATACTGGAGGTTTTTATGATCGGTCAGCACGGTGAATGGATGGGCTGCCCCTTACAGCCAATGCCTCCACTCCTCTACGGCCAGCTTGATGGATA
>NW_015554128.1:345734-347865 GCF_001515605.1 Sinocyclocheilus anshuiensis
CGGGCTATATATATATATATATATATATATTTTAATAATTACAGTCTTGCTCGCGAGAACTCCGGTCTGACGCACGCGAGTTCTCGTGTTATTTCCTTATCACTTCCTGCGTGTGTTTTGTTGTGAAACATAGTTCGCGGACCAGACAGAGTTGTCGGCGATTCTTCCTATTGTGAAGTCATGCAGTGTGAAACCCCCTGTGATTGGGCAAGGCTAAAAGGGCGGAACGAAAGTCTCAAAATTCAAATGAATCAAATAGAATCGACTCAGAAGAGACGTGAATGAATGCACGCATTTCACCTGATCCACAAATGCACATTTTAATTGCTACATGCCCAAATCATGATACTTTAACACAAACTATAACATTTGTATTCACAAATATGTCTCTATTTGAACAAAATGCTGCACATTAATGTAATTCTTTTCTGTAATTCGTTGAAAAGCATTTTTTTCAGTGTAGTGACGCACATTTGCGAATTTTTCAAATTGTGTACACGTTAATGAATTGCACTGGGCCTTGTTCGTTATTAGTTGTGTGTGTGGGGGACGTGAAATGCTGTAAACTACGAAAATTAAGTCTCAAAATCCAAATGAACCGAACGAGATTGACTCGAACTAGACGTCAATTAATGCAAGCGTGTCACCTGATCCACATATGCACAGATTCCTTTTTGCATGAGCAATTTATAATATATTAATGCAGAACAGAACATTTTTATTCGCAAACATGTCTGTATTTGTACAAATCGCTGCACAATCATTTAATCCCTAATTCCACAGACTCAAATTGAAAGGCATTTGTTTGTGGTTAGTAAGATACATGTATAAAATGTATGCAGTACATGGATAATTGTGCGTGCATCTATTAATCATTTTGAGTCTAATATCATCCCATACGGATGTCTTTATTTGAATGTATCTGAAGGGTACCGACTGTCCTCAGAAACATGTCGTTGGTATTTTCATTTCATTTTACCTATAATTCCTGATAAAGCAGCGTTTATGAGCGCGGAGCTGCTTTGTGTACAGCGGTTACCGGGGACATCGCATTATTTCGGCGCTCCTAAAGCGCGCCACCTCGTGGCAGAGAATTCATTTGCATTTCCAATAAGCCTTTCTTGCTGTTTATGGTCAAATCAAATATCATCTTTTTTTATTTGGGATCTTCTTTGTCCTCCCCCTCATCGCATGTGAAAACTATGAAAAGCACTGAGCACGTCTTTCTCTGCCTCAGTGCCAGCCAAAGTGTGACGCGTCAAAGGGTTAAAATCAATCGTGTTTTTGGGGTGGAGGGTGGACAAATTGAACATGGGGTGGGAGAGGGGGCCTGGCTGACTATTTAATTACCATAGCCTAGGTAGGGTATCTTCTAGTTTTAGGGAAGTTCATGTTTGATTAAACATCCGTAAATAACCTTGACATCTAAGTATATTATAATATTTTACTTAGCTAGTTTTTGATTAAAGTTTTTGTCGTCTGTGTAAAAATCATTTCCATGGGTAGGCCTATATATTTTTGTAATAAAAATAAGCTTCTGTTTCATAAACTTGGTGCTGATAACAGCTTAACATTATTTAGCCTGCCTTTGGGGTCTTTGCATATATTCCAATATCATTATGCCTCAATTAGCTAGTTATAGATTAAGAGTTGTTGTTTTAGATGTGTGTTTAAGAATTTATGTTGTTAAAATAACATTCTGTTCCGTAAATGCATTGTCTGCTGGTTTATTTAGCTACTTTTCAGTACACCACATTAAGTATACCACTTAGTACTGTAAGACTCTAAATGTTAAACTGCAAATTAACACCTGACCACTCTTGTGGGTTTGCTACTGTTACAATTAAAAATCGTAGAAGGGTAAAAACATGCCAGGCAGACACTAGTATGATGTAAGCAACACAGCTACAACAAATAATGGGTGTGTTAGATTTATAGTGTGCGAATAATCAAGCATTGACAATAATCAGTCATATTGGCGGCACTGAGGGGCCCCATGTAAAATTCTGCTCAGGGTCCCATAAAGGTTTGGGCCGGCCCTATGCTAGTCTAGGCTAATAGAGTTTTTTCCTCTTTGATGTTTTTAGCTTTTTTTTTTTTTTTTTCAATCAGATTTTTTACTCTTTCCCTG
>NW_015554128.1:347951-365366 GCF_001515605.1 Sinocyclocheilus anshuiensis
ATTACTCTTGAACTGTCTTGAACTCAGTATGATTAACGAGTCAATGTACTGCAGTCTTACACTGTACATATACAACATACATGTCAAATGAGGCAGTGTCAATAGAAACTCAAGGCAGTACAACCAGTGTTGGTTTATCTAATCAATGTTTTATATTTGTTCCCTCCCTTTGCCAACAATGTTGCCCGGTTTCATAAGGGCATTTTCTGAAGAGCAGCTGTTTCTTAGACTGGCTACACATGCGTTTGCGGTGTCACACAAAGGTGCAGCCTTTAGATTACTTTAGATCACTTTACATGCACATCAAAAACCTGATGTTTGCCTTTTGCTCTACTGAGGGAAGTTGTAAGAAAAATAACATTTATCAAATTTGACAATATGAATATATACAGATGCATGCATCCATTTGAGCTTGCAAACTGAATTGCAAATGCATATTTATAATCATTGTATGTTTATAATATGTAATTTATTTTACTGTATAATTTCCTTATATTTCCCCACACCTTGATTAAAATATTATATTTTAATAAAATATACTGAAAGCAGAATTTAAAAAAGGGTGTGTTGTATTACATTATCATTTGTATTTTGCATTATTTCCTTCTTAATGAAACTTCATGTCATGATTTTTCATATTTTAAAGGTGTGACAACAATGCCAGTTAAGAGGCCGAAAACAAATAAAAAAGGTAAATATCAATGTTTTTATTTTGTAAATGTTTATTTTCTATTAATTCTAATATGATTTGATATCATTTTATATTAATTTTAAATGCTTATTTCCTTATGTACATTTAGGATACATAAATGAGACATTCTGCTATAAATGCTTAATAAATAAGCTTTCAATAATACATTTTTCATTTTTATTTTTTTTTTTTTTTTAAAGGTTTTAATTGATTTTTTTTATTAGCATCATGTTTATCTAAATCCTGTCTGTATGAATGTAATTATTTTTACTGCAACTAAACAACAATCAGAAATTTCTTATATTGTTAACATTTGGTGTCCCCTCAGTAAGACTCCTTTTTAATTTTAATTTTATTTTAGTTTGTTTTATTTTATTTTGTTCTATTTTATCCTGCTATAAATACTGTAAAACTTTTTGATGACTAATGTTTAATTTCCGGATGAATCATTTCTCGAAAGGTCCACAGGGTCAACCATGCTTGAAAAAATAGCTGAAGAAATACCCATAAATGGTTATGCAAGACATCACATTTCTTACAAGTCTGAAATCTTGATCAAGAAAAGGATCAGGATATGAGCGCTGCCAAATGAGGAATGGTCAGTTTGTTTTAATTCGTGAAAGCACAGGTAATTCAGAAACTTGAGACACACCTTTGTACCTGCAAAGATGCTGAACGTCAGATTATCTGCATCACAGACAGGATGTTCAAACCTCACACGCAATCATATACGTGATCACTTGACATTTACTGGCATTTTGCTGCAAGCTTGATGGAAAATGTGATTATTTTGACACACTTATGATCATATCCTACTTGAGAAATTCATATGTAGGTCTACAAAGTAACTCAGGACACTTAAGACTCTAGTTATTTACACAAGACCATTAGTCTTCATCTCATTCTCCATATCAGCTGCTGAATGGTTTATTAATCATGCATTGTATATTTATTTTGCAGGTTTTAGGAGTGAATGATATTTTTACTAATCCTCATCACACATGTACACAGAAGCTGTAAATTATTCACACCCTGCTGTAAATATAATATTCATTAAATACATTTTAATAAACGTCTCATCAAACATCGTTTAGAGTGGCAGAGAAACTGCTGCTCTCACACACACATACACACACACATGCCATCACTGGACTTTTGTAATAGCAGGTTGACTTTTTTTCTGTCACATACATCACAGAAAGCTGGCAGGCCCTCCCTGCAGGGTGGGAAGAGAAATATGAATGAGAAATGATATAAAAGATGGTATGAAAAAAAATCCAACAGTACTGGAGCTCTACCTGTAGACCTCTCTCACCTCCCACCATGAAGTGGAGAACATCCACAGTCTGTATACTGCTTCTGGCGCTTACCGGGATTCAAGTTGATTCAAAGACAGGTAAGACTTAACTTTCAGTCAAAAAAAAACCTCCTACTTGAAATGATTCTTGAGGGGTTTCATCTGTCTTGTTTATTTTATTTAGTTTTATTCTTTAATACTCTAAAATCTTTGGTGATAAATCTTTTATTTTTGGATGAACTAATTATTTTCCTAAAGGTCCACAGGGTCAAACATGCCCATATTTGACTAAATACCCACAAATGTGTTTTTTATTATTTTATTTTATTTTTTATATTATTTAAAAAATGTTTAAGTGTGTTAGAATTTGAGTATGAACATCAGTTATTAAGTAAAAAAAAATAAAATGTTAAATTCACAGATTTTTAAAAATCATTATATGTTGCTTGAGGATTGTAACCTTGACCATGGCAATGTTGGTGCAAATAGCTTGATGATGTGGTTGGAAACAGCATTGGTATCATCATCTGGAAAGAAAGAAAAAAGAACCAACTAGCTGATGACTGTTGTGAAGATCATAGTTTCATCACCCGAACCTGATGCTATCAGTGCCATTGATGACTTGCCTTAGAAGTTACAAAATATTTTCAGTTGTGTAAAAGTGACAACGCTGATTTACTTCCCTTCATGGTGACTTGAAGTTCAGCTTGATCAGCTTTGCATAAATTTGTGGATCGACTGTTTTAGTACAAATGTAAAAGTGACCAAATCAGGAATTATCTGAGAATGTCATTTGAATTACTGAATTTTAATTGAGTTTGCAAACAGAGAGCATAATTGTAATTAAAGTTTAAGGACATATAATTCAAATCTAAACACATTTATATAACTGCTGTAAGCATGGATTTTTAATAATACATTACATGTTTTACATACATACATTATTTCAGTGATCAACATTTGAAATGCCACTTATAGAAATTTGTATTTAATTTATTTTTAATAAATTATATTTTAATTTATGGGCTGTGGTAGAAGAACAAAAATTCCCCAAATGCTTTAAATTATCTCAAAATTTTCCAAATTAAGTCAAACTTTTCCTTTTTTTTTTTTGCAGTCTATCCCAGTAACCATGTCAACAGCATCTGTAGCATGTGGGGAAACTTCCACTTCAAGACATTTGATGGAGACGTGTATCAGTTCCCAGGCACATGCGAGTATAACCTGGTGTCTGACTGCCAAAGTCTCATTCGCCAGTTCTCGGTTCACGTGAAGAGAACAGAACACAGCACTGGCCCAAACATCAGCAGGGTGTCGATTACCATCAATGACATTGGTGTTGAGTTGACAGAGAAACAGGTCGTAGTCAATGGAGAAAAGTAAGATTCTGGGAAACCCATCTGGCTGCGTATTTGCTCTCACAGCTTTAAAAGGCTCTAAAATGTATTCTGGTTGGTCAATTTTTACATTTGAATCTTTTCTCTTGTTCAGAGTAACGCTGCCTGTGCACATCGCAGGTATTCTTGTGGAAGAGAACACAATTTACACCAGACTCTATTCCAAAATGGGTATCACTGTCAAGTGGAATAAAGAGGATGCTGTTATGGTGAGGTTATCGGCTAGTGTGGCTCATCGTGAACTCAAAATGACTCTTACAAAAGTACATATTTAACTACAGATTTTTTAAATGGATATCAGAATTATTTAAGATACAAACCTAAAATACACTTAACTTGCTTAATTCCTTCCAAGATGGACAACAGTTCAGTAATTGAGTCAGATAAGTGATTTGTGGATAGAATCGGTACTAACAATATGAGTCATTTATTAGTTCAGACTATACTGCTATGTGCTATCACTCTGTTTTTGATTCACTAAAAGAACCGGCTCGCATGAGTCATTTGTTGTCAATGCAATGTCAATCACCGTATTTTCCGTATGTCCCACCTGAATACCAACCTCACTGATGGGCGGGACTACTGTTAATAATTGAAACGGCGAAATACATGATAGACAGACCCAGTACTTTAAAATCACGTTGGAGATGGCGTTTTCTAGTCAGAGGTAGACAAAATGTTCAAGAACAGGTGTTTGGCTTTTATGGCTTTAAATTTTACGTTTATAATCTTTTTGAGAAGTTGAAGGAGCAGAATTTATTTATTGCACAAGTTTTTAATTGAGGTATAACTAGTTTACGCCACAGGAAACCAGTAGGAGACATTTCAAGGGAGTGACCAAACTGAATGATTTAGCATATTGTGCAAGACAAAGCAACATGTGAAGTGAAAATGCTATATAAGGCAATGTTCTGTTACACACTGAAATGTACAGTAGCTATATCCGTCCTTATGAACATGGTTGTTTCCAATACTTCATTTCGGTCTGCAAGTAATATTCACTGGTGTATACTGACAAAAACGAGTACCATGCAAATACCATGGTATATATGGTATATATAGTATCATTTGGTACCATTGTATTATTACCATCATTGTACCATGGTACTGTTTCCAAGGGCTGGCACTGGCCTTTTCCCACAAGACTGAACACAAATTATGTCTATTCCATATTCCAGTGTTTTGCTTGCTCTGATCACATAACATTAATACTGACATAAAATCCAAATGGCCAAAAATATTGTCAAATGATCTAACAATTAAGTTCTATGTGGTCCTTTGTTAGGTGGAACTCGACTCCAAATATTCCAATCGCACTTGTGGGCTGTGTGGCGATTTCAATGGCGTCCCAGTTTATAGTGAGTTCATTGAATCCGGTAAGTCACTTTTACAGCCTGATTTCTTAGTCATTATTTGGCCAATTATGAACAGTATAAATGATTATTCCATCCTCATGGATTTCTAATTTGATGAATCTCCAAGAGTTTTAAGAATATCCAAGATAGCCAAGTGTCTTATTTATTGCAGGTTGGAAGGTTGGCTATGCTGAGTTTGGTAATATGCACAGAGTTCCCAACCCAACACATGCCTGCAAAGATCCTTCTGAAACCGACGATGAGCAAAATGTGGAGAACAAATGTGAAAAATTTGTAAGTTACAGAAGAAAGTTGATCATTTCAAATTAAATTTGTTAGTCACTCCCTCTATGTCCCAACAGCAACTCAGAATTCCAGTATTGTTACCTAATATGAACCTTTGAGATTCAAGATATTTCATGTCCTTTTCACAACAGCAGGCAGATTGTGCAGACCTTTTGAAGGATGAAAAATGGTCTTCTTGTAGCAGGGTTTTGAACCGTGAGCCGTATATCAAGGCCTGTACAAATGATATTTGCTTACGTCAACCTGAAGATGAAGACACCAACACTTCTGCGCTCTGTGCGACGTTGTCTGAATATTCACGTCAGTGCTCTCACGCTGGAGGAACTCCGCCGTCCTGGAGAACGGCAAACTTCTGTGGTAAGTACCTTGATAATTCCAGTGAAAATGATGGGATTCTTCTCTCTTGAGCTGTTCTTTTGTTTTTATTTCTTATTATAAGCAGATGTAAAGACTCTGTGTGTCTTGTTTTCTCATGCAGCTGTGACATGCCCGTACAATATGGTACATTCTGAAAGCGGCTCGCCCTGTATGGACACATGCTCACACAAAGACACAAACACACTGTGTGAGGAACACAACATAGATGGCTGCTTCTGTCCGCCAGGTCAGTAACACTATTTATATAATATAAACCACTATTTATTAATATAAACTACTGTTCAAAAGTCTGGGGTCGTTTTTTTTTTTTTTTATTCAACAAGGATGCATTAAATTGATCAAAACTGACAGCAAAGACATTTACTGTATGATGTTACAAAAGATTTATATTTTTGAAGAATCCTGAAAAGAGTAAGCAGCACAACTGTTTTCAGCATTAATGATAATAAGACATTTTTCTTGAGCAAAGGATCATGGAAGACTGGAGTAATGGCTGCTAAAAATTCATCTTTGCCCCACATATATAAATTATGTTTTAAAAAATATTAAAATACAAAACAGTTATTTTAAATTGTAATAAAGTTTCATAATATTAGTGTTTTTTATGTAATTTTTTAAGAACCACATAAAGTTGATGATGCATTGTGTCTTCGTTATAGGAACTGTGTTTGATGACATCTCAAACACGGGCTGCATCCCAGCAGAAAAGTGTCAGTGCAAGCATGACCGCATCTACAGCACAGGAGAGATCCTACGCAAAGATGAGGAAGAATGGTATAAAACACATTTAACTCGGTTCTCCTCTTATTTCAATTATGGTTATGTATTGCACTTTTTTTTTTTTTATCCCAGTGCATTCTGTCCCCTTTCATGTCTTTTACTACTTGTATAGAAGAAAAATATTTATATTCGTCAATATTACTATTAACTGCATATACCTGACAAAATGCTAAACTATGATGACATTGGATGTATGGGGAAAACGGCAATTTTATAAATATATAAAATCATCAGAACTGTGATTTATCTAGTTGGCATCTGAAGCTCATTGTTTAGCAGCATCTGTTTGTAATTGTATTGTGTAATTAGTATATGTGCGGAGGGAAACTGGATCTGTACGAGTATTCCCGGCCCTGGCCTGTGCACTGTAGAGGAAGGATCACACTTCACCACCTTTGATGGGAAAGAATTCACTTTCCATGGAGACTGTAAATATGTGCTCTCAAAAGTAAGAGTGTTTTAGTTACTAACTACACCTTATTTAACTGTTAAGACATGTTGGGGTTATTTTTGTATCCATGCTTTAGGAATATGTGAAATTCCTAATAAATGTCAACGTCTGCATTTGTTTTTGTAGGACTGTAAGGAATCCAGGTTCATCATATTGGGTCAGATTGTTCCTTGTTTTACTCATCAAACTGATACCTGTTTAAAGTCTGTTGTGGTGCTTTTTAACAACGACATGAAAAATGTGCGTACACCTCTCTACTTCCACAATCTTGTATATTTGGCTTTTATAGCAAACAAGTCTTTTTGACAGTTTGAGTGTTAATGAGATGTGCATATTACAGTACTGCTCAAAAGTTTAAGATCAGGAAGATTTTTTTAAATGTTTATGCTTACCAAGGCTGCATTTATTTGATTGAAGTACAGTCAAAACAGCAATATTGTTAAATATTATTACAATTTAAAGCAACTATTTTTCTATTTTAATATATTTGAAAATGTGGTATATTCCTGTGATTGCAGTGTATGAAATTTTAGTCTTCAGTGTCACACTGTGCTCTTTCTTCTTCAGGCTCTGATTATTAAAGCTGACGGGACGGTACAGCACAATGCAGACGTTACACTTCCTTACATGACAGGTGAGGGAGAAGAAGCTCTTTATTTATTTTCTGTGTTTTAGAGCCTATGTGCTAAAAATATATATGAAGTGTTTTTCAAACACTTTGACTCTTTTTCTCTCAGCTGAGTTCACGGTGTTCATGCCGTCATCGTTTCACATCATGCTTCAGACCAGCTTTGGGCTGCAGGTGCAGGTACAGCTGGTGCCTCTTATGCAGGTGTACATCACTGTGGACCAAAGCTTCCAGGGCAAGACTTGTGGTGAGACCTCTGTCTTAAAACGCATGATACAACATCTGAATTATAAAGTGAATCCATCATGATAGCCAATGATGTGTGATTTCTGTGTTTATGCAGGTATCTGTGGAAATTTTAACAAAGTGCTGTCAGATGATCTGAAGACCCCTCAGGGAGTGGTGGAGGGTACACCGGTTTCCTTCGCAAACGCCTGGAAGGCCCAGACCAACTGCCCCGACCGTACTGAGAGAATGGACGACCCCTGTTCCTACAGTAGTGACAGCGGTGAGAGACTTTTTGATTCTGAAGTCAGGGTGGACAGTTTCAGTTTCATATTTTATTTGTTCTATACATCTACAGAAGGGTTTAGAAATTCATTTTAACCAAACCTTAATCATAGGGCTGGGAAAAAATATCGAATGCGATTTTCATGCGAATCTCGTCAGTAAAGCCGCTTCTGGTGATTAGTAGTAAATCTCCAGCACGTGCTTTCAGATGGAGCAGCATTTACTACCCAAAGCCGTAGATCACTGACAAGCTACACAAAATCACGTTCAAAATCGCAGGCGATTTTTTTGCACAGCCCTACTTAATCAAAACCACATCAACAGCTGGCAGTATTCTTCTAATACTGTTGCATCAGCCAGTATTCATACATAAAAATAGTTGGTGCACATGTTTAATACTAGTCTACACTGTATCTGTTCATTTATGCATTTTGTTGTTAAGTAGGAGTTTTGCTTAAAATACCATTGTGGACTCAAGTCTCAAATCTCTGAAGGCTGAAGATCTGGAATCCATGGCAGCTTACACTGGCCTAGGCCCGCCCATGAGGCCGTTTGACCGACATGTCAAACAACCAATCACAGTTCGTTTCGTTCATCGTCACGCTTCGGGGCGTGGAAATGTCACCACAATAACAGACTGGCATGTAAAACTCTCGGATGTATTTTAAAGCTTCTATGCCGCGAAATTTAAATATTTCACATACTTTTGAAAATCCAGCGTTTAGTTGATCCTGATAAGCGCTCGTCGTCACAGTTGTAAACACGACGGCTTTCTATTTCGTGAGGGGATTTGGTGTCACGGCATCTTTGTTTCCAGGCGGAACGTTAAGGAACGCGACACACACGTCTACCGGAAATCCTGTATAATTCAACCAATCTGACGACGACTTCGAAACTCCTGAAGTGTTTCCACTTTTAGCCAACAGTCCGTGGGCGTGACTGAGGCTGAGACTATGCCCCTGGTAACCAGCCTATCACAACTCTATTTTTTGTTTTTAGAAGGTAGATTCCTATATATATATTCAAATGAAAATGGCAACATCGTTTTATAAAGTATATGCATTCATATGTGCTTCATTTTCACTGGAGGAAACCTGTTGGTGTGATGTGGGGTGAATGCAGCGAAAACTTAAGCCCCGTTCACACCGCCAGCGACTTTTTTGCTGTTTGTCGCTTGTAGCTGGCAATTGATGTCGCTAGTGGTCGTTCCCATTACTGGTTGCCTAGTTACCCCCTAACACTCCACTACAGCAGATGCATCACGTGCTCTCCACTGACTTCACTCCCATTGGTTGTCGCTCGCGAAATTCGCTGCTTATTTGCATAAAGTCGAAGAATTCGGAACTTTTGTCGCTTGACTCGCATCGCTTGACACGCCCACAATCCGTCGCCAACTGTCACTGTCGCTCGTGTCGCCGGAAGTCGCCAGCTCTCCATTGAAAATGAATGGGATTATGTCGCTCTGTCGCTGTGTGTCGCTGGCGGTGTGAACGGGGCCTTAGGCTACAGTAGATGGGGAACCGATTGCTCCCCCATGATATTTTGTAAACTGTATTTATGACAAAGAACTGCACAGATGCAGATATTATAACAATCTATCGATAAACACACACCTTGTCCTCTGTTTCTCGCTCTGCGCAGCTGCGGCCTGTGGATTGAAGAAGAACGCGCTGAAAGACGGGGAGGAGCCGATCGAAGTCTGCCACCGTTTTCACATGAAATTTAAAGGGGACTGAGGCGATCACAAATTCGTGTACAGTTTATGGAACTAATCGCAAAATTTTAATGGCCTAGCGACGCCCATGGTGGTTACTGACGTATATGATCACACTGGTATGATTAGCGCAGCTTTTGGCACTGAGCCAGAGAGGGGCTTGCCCAGTGAGCGCTTGTCAGTGTTTTTAACCACATAATGTTTTAGGCTATTTTAATGTTTCAGACATTTAAAATACACATCATCACTATAAACCATTTATAATAATAATAATAATAATAACAATATACTCCGATGTATATGGAAACGTAATTAAGCTTTCAAACATAATTAGATTTTTTTTCACATCAAACGCACATTGTATGTAGCCTACCTGTAAAGTTCACTTTATTTTTCTTCCTGTTTACCAGCCAGTCACTTCATGTCTTTCAGAAGAAATGGATGAAGTCACATGGTGTAAATCCGGCTACAACATGCTAGCGCATATAGCCCTAAACTAAGCCATCAACTGTGATCATAGTGAATTTGTTTGAGCCACAAAATGCATTGACATATATATTTGAGAATCTGAATATCTACAGTTTTGGCGTGAATAATTTTGCATGCCTCGTTTGAACGGTGTGCTTGACATATTAACTCGACCCTATTAGGATTATTAAAATATTAACATTGTATTCTGAATGAAGAATAACATAAAGACAGTGCAGTGTCATGATTATAACTATATTACTATAATGCGCTAAATTGTTCATTTCCGTGACTGCATGAAATTTGAATAATTTGTTGTTATCAACATTTGTTGAAGGAATAGCCTATAAGAACATAAAATAATATACTGTAGAGCTACAAGAAAACACATTTATTCATTCCTTCTGTCTATTAAATCCATTCACTGATGGTTTCTTATGTTTATTTAAGATTTGTAGCCTATATATTATAACTATTGTTATATATTTACTTTTCAGCTTCATTAAAGCTATGTCTATTTTTGTAAACCTACATCAGTAGGTGGCGATAAATGAGTGTCTGATTTACGTATTAGCACGTTATTAAATATTTGACTCAATTGATTCATAAAAATCACTGAATCATTTACAAATGAAACGGTGAACATGATAGAAATTGTTCATTCACTTAGGTCTACGATTTGTTCACAAACAATGATTCATTCCTCCACGAAACCCCACTAATTATTATATCTTTATTATTATTATACTTAATTATACTTATAAACTATTATATGACTTGAAATTTACTGTAGTAATTAATACAGAGACACTAATTTGGGCAAACAGCACTAATGACTTGTTTAGGACTTGAAGCTTAAAGTTGAGGACTTGCAACTCGACTTGGACTTGCCTATCTTGACTCTGGACTTGACTCGAGATTTGAATGCAAAGACTCAAGACTTACTTGTGACTTGCAAACAATGACTTGGTCCCATTTCTGCTTTTAGAACACTTTGCCGAGCACTGGTGTTCCAAGATGAAGGACAAGAAGAGCCTCTTTGCCAAATGTCACGCCACTGTCAATCCTGACAGCTACTACAAAGTATGATCTGAAACAGTTGCAGATTATAGAGAGACAAGTAGCATTTTCTTAACCTTTTGCAACTAAGCAACCCAGTATTCATTTTATATTATTTATATTGTATTATAGCATTTATTAATAGCTTTTATTTTTTATAGTTTTATAGTTTTTTTTTTCAGTTTTGTTTTGTGCTTTTGTTCATTTTTATTAATATAAAAAAAAAATCTATTTAGCTTCAAATCTATGACAAACTAAATGCAATTTATCCCAGCTTCCACAACATGTCTATGTGCTTTCAGAGATGCAAATACTCCAGCTGTACCTGTGAGAAGAGTGAGGACTGTCTGTGTACGGTGTTCTCCTCATACTCCCGGGCCTGTGCGGCTAAAGGAATATTCCTCCAAGGCTGGCGAGAAATCGTGTGCGGTAAGATGGCTGAAAATGTAGATGGATGCATGATGAGAAAATTTCAGTGAACAAAACATAAAGTATTTTATTCTGCTTTTGGTCGAAAATCGTGTGATTAATTGTGACTTTGTTTTCCACACTAACAAAGAAATGCATATAATTTTATACAGTGTACAATTTTTCCTTTGCACTATTCTCTGTAAAGTTTTATTATAAAATAAAACTTTACAGAGAAAAATTTATTATAAAAATATGTCAAATTTATTATAAAAATGTGATATTAAATACATTTGAAATGAATTATAAAGGTTCAGGTGTTTATATCTTGGATTAAAAGTAAATATTTTCCAGATAATATTTTATTTTAGTACAATGATAATGAGCCGATTTCAACTTCATGTCATTATAATATAATGCTTACCATTTTTCACACACTATGTAAATATATAAAAATATATAGCTGGCTTTACATTTTAGGAAGGGCATCCTTTACAAGTGGGATCATCATATTTGGGTGTGTCAAAGAGCTAGAAAATCCCTCATCTAACCTAGAAGATTAGAAGAATGCTTATGTAATTTTGCTACATACAGTACATCTTTAAGACACAGTGCCTTTCAAACTGGTCCCTACAGAGAAGTATACCGAGAATTGCCCGGCCTCGCAGAACTACTCATATCAGCTGCAGAGCTGTCAGCGTGCCTGTTTGTCTCTCGCCTCTGAGCGCCAAAGCTGCAGTGTCGACTTCGTGCCTGTTGATGGATGTGCATGTCCAGAAGGACTCTACCAAGATGAGAATGGACTGTGTGTACCTATGGAAAAATGTCCATGTTACCGCAACGGACAGAAAATTAATCCCGGCAAGTCTGTCACCATTAGGGATGAACACTGGTAAGTGAATGTTAATATAGGTATTAGTGCACTAGTTATACAAGAACTTTGATTTTAATAGAGTTTGATCTTACTTCTCTGTCCAGTGTTTGCATGAATGGAAAACTCCACTGTCGTTCCTGGAAAACCCAAACTCTGGGTATGAAAAATTACTTTCATCTACTGCTTAGGTTAAATAAATTTGCTTTTGGTTTACATGGACTACCATCACTAGTACTGGGCTATCATGGCATCTGCAACCAAGGCATTATAGAGTTATCTAGTCAAATGTGATATTAAAATTAACTGGCTAACCAAGGTTTTGATAACCAACAACAGTGAATAATAAATTGTGGTCAATTAATATGGATTTTTAATGGCCAGCACTGATATGTTAGAGAACAAGGTGGCCGAAGGCAAATATGTGACCCTGGAGTACAAAACCTTAAGTCTTAAGTCGCTTGGGTATATTTTTAGCAATAGCCAAAAAAGATTTTTCTTTTATGTCAAAAATCATTAGGATATTAAGTAAAGATCATGTTCCATGAAGATATTTTGTAAATTTCCTACCGTAAATATATCAAAACTTCATATTTGATTAGTAATATGCATTGCTAAGGACTTCATTTGGACAACTTTAAAGGCGATTTTCTCAGTATTTAGATTTTTTTGCACCCTCAGATTCCAGATTCTCAAATAGTTGTATTTCAGCCAAATATTGTCATATCCTAACAAACCATACATCAATGGAAGGCTTATTTATTCAGCTTTCAAATGATGTATAAATCTCAATTTCAAAAATTTGACCCTTATGACTGGTTTTGTGGTCCAGGGTCACATATATATATATTGCACAAGTTAGCTTACAGATAGTAAATACCTATGCCTCAATAAAATTAATCGTACATAATAAATACTAATTTAACAATTATAGTTTATGTTATATAATATAATACAAAATAGTAATATGAAAGTACACCCTTATCTGCAAAATTGCTCAACATCTGTTGTAAACAGTCTTTAAATATGGTTTCTGATATAAAAAGTACATGAATGATGCAGCATCTGCGTCTGATATCTTTTGCAGGATGTTCCTCTCCGAAGGTTTTCTTCAACTGCAGTACAGCAGCCCCAGATGAACATGGATTGGAGTGTGCAAAGACTTGTTTGCAACAGGAAGTTGACTGTGTGAGTGTGCAGATTCCAACTCTCTTTTTCTTTACCAAAGTCTATCACTTGATTTTGCTGATGGTGTTATTAGTGTGTATAACAGCATTTTGCTTGTAAATAATGTTTTCTTCCCTTCTTTCCAGTTCTCACTGGACTGTCAGTCTGGCTGCCAGTGTCCTTCAGGTCTGTTGGATGATGCCAGAGGACACTGTGTTAAACCGGATAACTGCCCGTGTAAACATGATGGACAGTTTTATGCACCAGGATCTAAGATAACCATAGATTGCAATAAATGGTCTGTAAAACCCTTGTTATTTTAGTATCATTAATATACTATTGTAGTTTTTATATTTTCCATTTTAATTTTAATTTTAAAGTATTAGTAATTTTGTGTTTTTTTTTCATTTTTTAAACTACTTTTAAAAAATATATAGTTTTTATTCATTTTTATTTCAGTTTTAGTTGTTTTTTAGTACTTCAGGTTAAACTGTGCACATTATAAATGTTGCAACTAGCTTAAATAAAATAAGTTCATTAAAAAATATATATATATTTACTTTTTTTTTAGTTCAGGTAATGTTTTTTTTATTTCAAGTAATGAAAATGTTTCTTAATTTATTTTTTGTTAACAATAATAACCCAGTGTAAAACAACAGCCATTACCATTGCCACATTAAAGTTACATTAATATAAAACGTCTCAGGTTACTTATGTAACCATGGTTCCCTGAGTAGGGAACGAGACACTGCGTCCTCTAGGGGTCGCTATGGAGAACGCCTCGTCATGACCCGTGTCTGAAGCATACATTGAAAAAACACCAACAACACGTTATCCAACCCTCGATACCAATCATCTGTCATTTGTGCTAAAACTGTACATGTGGAGTGGCCCTTTCTAAAAGCATGCTGATAATCTGATATCAGATTATTCTGTGACACATAATCCTGTATTTGATCATATACTGCCTTCTCTAGGATCTTACTGGTAACACACTCACCGAGCGGCTATTAGAGCCACTAAATTGTATTTTTCTATCTTTAGTCAAAGGCGTAATTTTAGCTTCCTTCCAAGCTTGTGGAAATATTGATTGCTTAAGACTTATATTAAAAATATGATGTATTGGACCAGACACATAATCTACAGCTAATCGGATCAGTTTATCATCTATATTATCTATCCCTGGTTGTTTGTCTTTACAGACAGATTTTATTAGCCTTTTCACAGTTTCTTCTCCCAATTCACCAAACTCAAAATAACAGTTCTTATCTCTCATGTAGTTCTTTATATTAAGAATTGAAGAGGTATTTTCTGTCACATATGATATTTCTTTCCTCAAATTCTGTATCTTCCTGCTAAAAAAATCATTCAAATAATTAGCAATTTCTTCAGGTTTTGTCATATAAGTACCTTCACAGTCAATTGAAGCAGGTTGTGAGGACTTCTGTCTTCCCATTATATTATTTAATACCTTCCAAAGCTTCTTCCCATCTTTCTTCTTACTACTTAACTGTAATGTATAATATTGTTTCTTTTTCTTTTTATTAAGACCTGTATCATAATGTCTCAGTTTACAATATTTCTGTCTATCCGTTACACTACCGGGTTTTTTTTTGCTGTTCTAAAAGCCTCATCTCTCTGTGCCATATAGTCCTTTAATTCGCTATCAATCCAGGATGCTCTACAATCCTTTATAATTAATTTCTTAACAGGTGCATGATTATCAATAACTGGCTGACATTTTCTAATAAATAATTCAAGTGCATTATTTGGTTCTTCTACATCATAAATCTCTGACCACTTTATATTACTAATATCCCTCAAGAAATCCTCCTGGGAAAACCTCTTTATATGACCTTTTAAACACAATTCTTTGCTTAGCTTTGGAAATTTTGTTTTTCCTTGCAATCACAACTATATTATGATCACTAAAACCTACTTGAACTGAAACTGCTGCCGTATACAAATCTTCATTGCTCAAATAAATATGATCTATACAAGATGAAGTGGATTTGCCCTTATTATTTATGCTTATTCTCGTTGGTTGTCTAACCATCTGTTTCAATCCACATGCATGAATTATATTCACCAATTGATTCTTTAAAAAGCACTCATGTACTACTAACCAATTAATATTAAGATCACCTAAAAAAACAACTTCTATATTCAATTCACATACCTTATTCAGCATCTCACCCATGTCTTCCAAATATTTATGATTTGAACCTGGTGGCCTATAACAACATCCTACTAAAATTGGCTTGATATGAAGTAAATTAACTTGCAGCCATAGAACCTCCACTTCATTACACATGATATCATTCCTTACTTTTACAGAAATATGATTCTGCACATAAAAGGCAACACCTCCACCGTACTTATTTCTATCTCTTCTATATAAATTATATCCTCTTACAGACACAGCATTATCATCAATGTCTCATCCAAATGAGTTTCAGAATATTAATTGTGTTTGATAGCAACAAATCAGCAACTTCATGTACTTTGTTCCTCAAACTACAAATATTCAAATGAGCGAACTTTAACATTTTTTTTGGCAATAAAATGGCAATAGACATACAATATACAGCACATCACATCGCACCTTGATCCTTGCCACATCCTTACATGTTCTCAATTTGCTTGCCTCTTATGAACAATGAGTTTATCGTACCTTAAGAAAGCAATGTCCCCTCTTTCTCTTGCAGCTTTCATTTTTGGAATTAGTTCCTTTCTCCTCTTTCGAACCGATTCGGGATAATCCTCATTTATAAAAAATATTCGAACCCTTCAGCTTTCTCGCATTGACCATCACTCGATCTCTGTCCTTGATTCTTAAAAATGACACCATTGTTGGGCGAGGCCAACTCCGGATTTCATCCTGTACTTTAAGAGCTTTTCCAACTCGTTGAACTTTCTGTATACCGATGTTGAGTGGGTCCAAATCCAATTTATCCTTAAAAAGAGCCAGCACTTTCTCTTCGGAGTCTGACCCCTTTTCACTCTCAGCTTCAGGAATTCCATCAATAATCACATTCTGACGTCTGGTCTGGGCATCTAGAAAGTCCATTTTCCCATCTATCACCAACATCGATTCCGCCAGTTTATGTATATCGTCTTCGTTTGATTTTTAAATCGTCCACCTCCTTTTGTGTAAATTGGAGGCTAACTTTCAACTCCTGCAGCTCTTTCAAAATAGCGTCCATTCTGACGCTCATTGTTTCCATAAAGGCGTACATACAAACTTTAAAGTTGCTTTCTTGTTGTTGCAACAGTTCTTTATAGAAGGCTTTCTGCTGCTCCATCAATTCACGCACCTGTTCATGTGTGATGTACTGTCCAGAGTCTTTTTCTTTATCCTTACGACCAGCCATATTTTCCCACAGGCAACAAACACAATGTCCCGGCTATTTTGCTGGCAGACTAGGCTTAAATTTTTGGAGATAGTCCTTTTGTTCAAACAATGGAAGACAGAATGAGGGAAACCGTTAGCAAATGTGCACGAGGCTCATTTATTCCATCCATTTATTGACTGACAGCTCTCCTGTCCCCATATTGGAAGAAATCGGGAGTACAGAGGCGTTGTGTGCGCTGTGTAAACATGATGTTACTGTAGTTCTAGACTAAATGTGAATGTGCATTAATTCATCCCACTCACAAAAACAGATTTAGTATTCATCAAAATGAATTAAAACAGTGAAATGCAAACTCAGAATATGACGCAAACCTGCAATAATTAAATATGTTAAATAACACAAATGTATCTAATCCCATTTTATTAACCAATATCTTTGCTGCTGACCTTTAATGATCCAGTTCAACCATACTAATAAGCAAAAATTACTTTAGAAAAACTAACAATTGTGCTTTGTTTTTTTATTGCTGAAGAGTGTTTCTTCCCCTGCTTTCTACTGTACAGACGTGAATTTACTTTT
>NW_015554128.1:365465-373260 GCF_001515605.1 Sinocyclocheilus anshuiensis
CCGAAGGAAACGAGTAGATACTCAAGTATCACTTTGATCCGGACAAAAGTGCTGATGCCTTGTCTGGATCACATCCCTAGGTCTTGCCTACCTCCCTTTGACCCGCGATTCCTTCTAACCCCTACCCGCAGGCGGGGGAGGAGCGCGAGCCACGGCACTAGCCTTCTGTGGCCATCTCTGATCCTCAGACCGAGACGGACCAGGACCCCTATGCTGCTCGGGCTTAGACCTGGACCATCGTGAAATGAAGGACTGAAGGCCGCTGAGCGTGCCTTTGCCTCCCTGAACTTCTCGACCACCGTCTCAACGGAGGTACCAAAAATACGGAAGGCGAAACCGGCGCATCGAGAAGAAAGCCCCTCTCTTTTTTCCCGATATCTGCTAGGTTCACCCACAGATGTCCCTCTGTCACTACCATAGCTGCTGCTTAGTAGCACGGAGAGCAAGATCCGTAGTGCGGCGCACTCAGCTACCTCATCAGGAGAAAGGCCCTCGCCTTCATCCAGGTCTTTCAGCAGGTCAGCCTGATATGCTTGGAGCATCACCATCGTGTGCAATGAAACGACAGCCCGACCTGCTGCTGCTGCGTATGCCCTGGCATTAGAGCGAGATGTCAAGGAGGGAGTCTTCAAAGAGGACGTCTCACCCATAGAGAGATAGCTGGTCAGCGTCTCTCTATAGGGGCATCTTCTCATAACCGCTTTCCCCCTAGAGGACGCAGTTCGAAGTTCCCATGAAAGGGAACCCCTAAGTAATGAGGAAATACAACCTGGCCTTTAATGATCAATAGCATAATACTGTAGAACACAGAAGATTTGAGTCTACCTCTATATTTACAGTACTTGCCGACAGGGAAATTGGAAATGTACACATTATAAGTGTCCAGGAATATGCACCATATACGGCAGCGGACATTATAGAACTTTTGATCAGCAAACATTCGGCTTCAGGGGAGACTGCAGTTATATTGCTGCTCAGGTATGTGCATTTTGACAGAGGCTTTATTTAAATAAAATTACAAATAAAGCTCTTCCTTCAGGAGGCAACAAGTCGCATTCTCTTGTTTTGCAGAACAAGTGTGTAAATAAAACTGGCACATTTCATGTGATCACTGAGAATATGCCTTGTGGAACAACAGGAACCACATGTTCAAAGGCTGTCAAGATACTTTTGGGGGTAAGGCCACAGGCGCAGGTCTCATGCTATGTAGTTTTATATTTAGCAAAGCATTCAATACTATGGTACATTCAGAGAAAAATACGTTTTTTTTTAAGGGTCATGAAATACTAAAGCAAGCTGTTCGGCATGTTAACGTTATTTTTACGCGTGGTATAAGACAATAATAGTGCACGCAATTTTACATTTAAAAGGCCAATGAAGGATTTTCCCCTCATCTTCTTCAACATTTGAAAGCAATATAGAGTCAAAGTCAGTCACTGGATTGCAATGTTTGCTATTGTTTTTTTTACTTCTCTCTCACTCAGAGGTCTTTACTGCTGCTTTCTGATGGGACTGTAACAGCCACTGACACTGGAAGTGGTCCAGAGATCAAGTACACTGAGAGAAACGTTGGGATGTACCTTGTCATTGATGCTAACATTGGACTGACAGTTTTGTGGGACCACAAAACCACCGTCCGCATCATTCTGCAACCTCAGCACATGGTGAGTTGAAGTCATGAATAATGCAGTTTTTTCATGTTTTGAACGGACACTTCCAGACAATTTACAACAGTCCCTGAATTTGATTTATTTGTAGCGTAACATCTGTGCTTTGTTGTTTTTTCACAGGAAGACGTTTGTGGCCTTTGTGGAAATTTCAATGGAAATGCAAAAGATGACTTTACCACTCAGGGAAATTTGCCAACTACAAATATAATGGAGTTTGTGGACAGCTGGAAAGTGTCAAGTAATTGCCCGGATGCAAAACCAGACTTTAATCCATGCTTTGAGACCCCCAATCGAGAGACATGGGCAAAAATACAATGTAGCATCATCAAGGATATCAAGGGTCCATTCAAAGACTGCCATAACAAGGTACAGTTGCAAAGACTTTTGAGTCAATAAATGGAGTTATGGAGTTATTGACTATAATGTGGTATACAAGAAACCTACATATTTTTTAAGGATGGGAATGCTTGTTCCCACAGGTGGATCAAAACCCATTTTATGAGAACTGTGTGAAGGACTCGTGTGCATGTGACACAGGTGGAGATTGTGAGTGCTTCTGTACAGCTGTTGCAGCTTATGCTCAAGCCTGCAATGAGGCAGGTGTTTGTGTGAACTGGAGAACACCTGAGATCTGTCGTAAGCATCTTTAATTCTAGTGCGCAACTTATTCTGTAATCTTTAAATGTGATTTTCATGTAGATTCTGAATCTTCAGCTAGTTTTCACAAAAAAAAAAGATAATGTGAATGAATTCATTGCCTGATCGTTGCTTTAAGTGATTTCTTTCTTTCAACAATGTATTGCAGTTTTATTGTATTTCATTTAGTTCAACTGTACATGTTCATACTTATATCCATGTTTCCATATCAGCTGTGTACTGTGACTACTACAATAATGGAACAGATGATTGCACATGGCATTACAGTCCTTGTCATACACCTTGCTACAAAACCTGTCTCAACCCTAATACCTGCAATAACAGTTTACCCAACCTGGAAGGTGAGTTGTCATTCGGTGCACACTAGTTTGCATGTTTGAAGACTGAGTATGCATACTGGATATTTCTTGACCTTATATTTAGTGATAAACTGGGATTAGAAATGGTTCAAGGAACAAAAACATTAATGAACAACATTTTTGGTGGAAAATAATAGAAAATGTTTTTGTTATATTGTTGTAAAATCATTATATTTAATTTCTGGTAACTAGTTAAGAATGTTTTAAGAATGTAAACTTAAGTAATTATACCAATATCTATCTCTATCTCTCGCACTTCTCTTTCTTAAACACTTTCTAGTTCCAAAACAACTCCGCAATCTACAAGTAAAGACAATATTTGTACATTAAGCATTTATTCCTGCATAACAGCCCATTATGGGCAATGTTAAGGGAGCTTAACATTGCTTAATGTATTTAGTCACTGTTTTTGAAGGATCAAAGCACCATATGTAGCCTGCTGTGTACAGACATATATGGTTTTTGAGTTTTACATGTTTTCAACCAAAAGGCGCTACAGACTTAATGTAGTGGTAGACATTAGGGTTGGGCGATATCTACCAAATTGGCATCTGACGATGTCTACAGTGCAACATCATGATGGACGATGATATCGGGTAAGGGGGGATTTTCGTACACGTGCAGAGCAGACCAATTTTTTTCCTCCACGTGCAGCCCAATTTTTGTGACCGAGCGGACGGTCCATGTACAACAGTGCAGACACAAGGTGAATGTTGAGACAGAGCGAGTCAAGTAGGTGATACTGCACGTGTCAAGAACGTCCATCCGCACTCATACGCGGTTGAGTTTACTTTGAAAGCTGTGCGGAAGTGGCTGGTGAGAGGATTAAAACATTAAATTGAATTATTATTAGGCTATTTTAATTTTTTTGTAACATATTTATTATCCAACACCCACGATCTGACCCGCATGTTCTAGCCTATTTAATCTAATTTAATTTTAAATAATTTTGAATTTTGTTGCTGTTTTTACTTCGTGTAAAACATCTAGCCTATAATTTGTTTGGCGTTTTTGCACAATAAAATCTTTTTTAACTGTGGTCATTGAACTGTTTTGAATGTAATTTGTATTGTGATCAGGAACAACTTCATTATGTTATTATTATGTATTCAGGAAAAAAAATAATTATTTGAAGTAACTGCATGGAAATTGAAAGCACTGGGCGATATTGTGTTATTAAGATGTGGGCGGATTTGGGGGGGTGCGATTCACGATGCCGGCTCAACATCGTGATGTCTGTCAGCCATCGGCGATGGACGATGGCATCATCTATCGGCCCAACCCTAGTAGACATCTAATTGATAAACAGATACAGACAGATGGTTGACCACAGTATATAAGTGTGAAGTGTACGTTTTATATTAAGCAAAAGTAAGAAGTTGCCTTAATAGCTTAAAAATGATCAATATGGCATTTAGGGTGTTTTAGAACTTGGTAATATAACAAGGAGTGTTTGAGGGAAATTTGGCCCTTCTTGGTCATAATTTTAGTACAATATTTATTTATTTATTTATTTATTTATTTATTTATTGCAGGATGTTATCCAAAATGTCCTGAGGATAAGCCAATTTTTGATGAGAAAAATCAGATCTGTGTGGAGGAATGTCCAGTGATAACAACAACATCTTCCCCTATAACAACTTCCACAAAGCCTACTACAACTGAATCAACCACATCATCTACCCCTATACCGACAACTACCACAAAGCCTACTACAACAACACCAACAACACCAGAACCTACCACATCATCTACCCCTATACCGACAACTACCACAAAGTCTACTACTACAACAACACCAACACCAGAATCAACCACATCATCTACCCCTATGACAACAACAACAACACCAGAATCAACCACATCATCTACCTCTATACCAACAACTACCACAAAGCCTACTACAACAACACCAACACCAGAATCAACCACGTCATCTACCCTTATACCAACTACTACCACAAAGCCTACTACAACAACACCAACACCAGAACCTACCACATCATCTACCCCTATACCAACAACTACCCCATTTTCATCAACAACAGCTGAGACTACGTCACCATGTATTATATGTGAGTGGTCTGACTGGATTAATGTATATAATCCTGCATTAGGGGGATATGACGACTTAGAGACTTATGGAAACATTGCAAGAAGTGGAATAAAGATCTGTGAAAAGCCAGAACATATTGAATGTAGAGCTGTGGGCGCACCTCACATGAGCTTTGAAGATTATATTCAGTCAACAAATCAAGTTGCCCAATGCAATGTTTCATATGGATTGATGTGTAAAAAAAAAACCCAAACTCACCGCCCCTATAAATGTGTTGACTATGAAATACGAGTTTACTGTTGTTACATATGTACGTCACCATCATCACCAACAACAACAACAGAATCAACCACATCATCTACCTCTACTTCAACAACTACCACAAAGCCTACTACAACAACAGGACCTACCCCATCATCCACCCCTACACCGACAACTTCCACGAAGCCTACTACAACAACAGCATCAACCATATCATCCACCCCTACACCGACAACTACCACGAAGCCTACCACAACAACAGGACCTACCCCATCATCTACCCCTACACCAACAACTACCACGATGCCTACTACAACAACAGGACCTACCCCATCATCTATCCCTGCACCTACAACTACCATGAAGCCTACTACAACAACAGCATCAACCACATCATCTACCCCTATACCAACGACTACCACGAAGCCCACTACAACACCAACACCAGAATCAACCACATCATCCACCCCTACACCGACAACTTCCACAATGCCTACTACAACAACACAATCAACCACATCATCTACCCCTACACCAACAACTACCACAAAGCCTACTACAACAACAGGACCTACCCCATCATCTACCCCTGCACCGACAAATACCACGAAGCCTACTACAACAACAGAATCAACCACATCTTCCACCCCTACACCGACAACTACCACGAAGCCTACTACAACAACAGGACCTACCCTATCATCCACCCCTACACCGAAAACTACCATGAAGCCTACTACAACAACAGGACCTACCCCATCATCTACCCCTACACCGACAACTTCCACAAAGCCTACTACAACAACATCATCAACCACATCATCTACCCCTATACCAACAACTACCACGAAGCCTACTACAACAACACCAACACCAGAATCAACCACATCATCCACGCCTACACCAACAACTTCCATAAAGCCTACTACAACAAGAGGACCTACCACATCATCCACCACCACACCAACAACTACCACGAACCCTACCATGAAGCCTACTACAACAACAGCATCAACCACATCATCCACCCCTACACCGGCAACTACCACGAAGCCTACTACAACAACAGGACTTACGACATCATCTACCCCTACACCGACATCTACTACAAAGCTTACTACAACAACAGGACCTACCACATTATCTACCCCAACACCAACAACTACCACAGAGCCTACCACAAAAACAGAACCAACCACATCATCTACCCCTACACCGACAGCTTCCACTAAGCTTACTACAACAACAGAATCAACCACATCACCTACTTCTATACCAACAACTACCACAAAACCTACTACAACAACAGAATCCACCACATCATCTACCCCTACACCAACAACTACCACAAAGCCTACTACAACAACAGAATCAACCACATCACCTACTTCTATACCAACAACTACCACAAAACCTACTACAACAACAGAATCCACCACATCATCTACCCCTACACCAACAACTACCACAAAGCCTACTACAACAACAGAATCAACCACATCACCTACTTCTATACCAACAACTACCACAAAACCTACTACAACAACAGAATCCACCACATCATCTACCCCTACACCAACAACTACCACAAAGCCTACTACAACAACAGAATCAACCACATCACCTACTTCTATACCAACAACTACCACAAAACCTACTACAACAACAGAATCCACCACATCATCTACCCCTACACCAACAACTACCACAAAGCCTACTACAACAACAGAATCAACCACATCACCTACTTCTATACCAACAACTACCACAAAACCTACTACAACAACAGAATCCACCACATCATCTACCCCTACACCAACAACTACCACAAAGCCTACTACAACAACAGAATCAACCACATCACCTACTTCTATACCAACAACTACCACAAAACCTACTACAACAACAGAATCCACCACATCATCTACCCCTACACCAACAACTACCACAAAGCCTACTACAACAACAGAATCAACCACATCACCTACTTCTATACCAACAACTACCACAAAACCTACTACAACAACAGAATCCACCACATCATCTACCCCTACACCAACAACTACCACAAAGCCTACTACAACAACAGAATCAACCACATCACCTACTTCTATACCAACAACTACCACAAAACCTACTACAACAACAGAATCCACCACATCATCTACCCCTACACCAACAACTACCACAAAGCCTACTACAACAACAGAATCAACCACATCACCTACTTCTATACCAACAACTACCACAAAACCTACTACAACAACAGAATCCACCACATCATCTACCCCTACACCAACAACTACCACAAAGCCTACTACAACAACAGAATCAACCACATCACCTACTTCTATACCAACAACTACCACAAAACCTACTACAACAACAGAATCCACCACATCATCTACCCCTACACCAACAACTACCACAAAGCCTACTACAACAACAGAATCAACCACATCCCCTACCCCTACACCAACAACCATGAAGCCTACTACTACAACAACAGCAACAACACCAGAACCTAACACATCATCTACCCCTACACCAACAACTACCACAAAGCCTACTACAACAAAATCAACAACATCACCTACCCCTATACCAACAACTACCACAAAGCCTACTACAACAACAGAATCCACCACATCATCTACCCCTACACCAAAAACTACCACAAAGCCTACAACAACAGCATCAACCACATCATCAACCCCTACACCGGCAACGACCACAAAGCCTATTACAACAACAGGACCTACCACATCATCAACCCCCACACCGCCAACTAC
>NW_015554128.1:373876-384591 GCF_001515605.1 Sinocyclocheilus anshuiensis
CACCGACAACTACCACAAAGCCTACTACAACAACAGAATCCACCACATCATCTACCCCTACACCAAAAACTACCACAAAGCCTACAACAACAGCATCGACCACATCATCCACCCCTACACCGGCAACGACCACAAAGCCTATTACAACAACAGGACCTACCACATCATCCACCCCCACACCGACAACTACCATGAAGCCTACTACGAAGCCTACTACAACAACAGCATCAACCACATCATCTACCCCTACACCGGCAACCACCACGAAGCCTACTACAACAACAGGATCTACCACATCATCTACCCCTACACCGACAACTACTACAAAGCTTACTACAACAACAGCATCAACCACATCACCTACTTCTATACCAACATCTACCATGAAACCTACTACAACACCAGAACCAACCACATCATCTGCCCCAACTCAGTCTGGACCAACGACTGAATTAATAATTCCTTCTACTGAAGAAACAAGAAAAACAACTCATTCAACACAAGAACAAGTTTATAATACAACAAGAGTAACAACTACTTTGATGCCTATTACATCAACAGAATCTACCACATCACCTTCCCCTACACCAACTACCACAAAGCCTACTACAACAACAGAATCAACCACATCCCCTACCCCTACACCAACAACCATGAAGCCTACTACTACAACAACAGCAACAACACCAGAACCTAGCACATCATCTACCCCTACACCAACAACTACCACAAAACCTACTACAACAAAATCAACAACATCACCTACCCCTATACCAACAACTACCACAAAGCCTACTACAACAACAGAATCCACCACATCATCTACCCCTACACCAAAAACTACCACAAAGCCTACTACGACAACAGCATCAACCACATCATCCACCCCTACACCGGCAACGACCACAAAGCCTATTACAACAACAGGACCTACCAGATCATCCACCCCCACACCGACAACTACCACGAAGCCTACTACGAAGCCTACTACAACAACAGCATCAACCACATCATCCACCCCTACACCGGCAACTACCACATCATTTACCCCTACGGCAACTACCATGAAGCCTACCACAACAACAGGACCTACCACATCATCTACCCCTGCACCGACAACTACCACAAAGCCTACTACAACAACAGAATCAACCACATCACCTACTTCTATACCAACAACTACCATGAAATATGAAATCTAAACAACAGCAACAACACCAAAATCTACCACATCATCTACTCCTATACCGACAACTACCACCTACCACACAACAACAGAAGCAACCCCATCACCTTCCCCTATACCGACAAGTACCACAAAGCCTACTACAACAACACCAACAACACCAGAACCTACCACATCATCTACCCCTACACCAACAACTACCACAAAGCCTACTGCAACAACAGAATTAATCACATCATCTACCCCTACAACTGCCACAAAGCCTATTACAACAACAGCAACAACAGAATCACCTACCCCTATACCGACAACAACAACAAAGCCTACTACAACAAAATCAACCACATCAACCACATCACCCACAACAACTACCACAAAACCTTCTACAACACCAACACCTACCACATCATCTTCCCCTACACCAACACCTACCACAAAGCCTACTACATCAACAACAGAATCAACCACATCACCTACTCCTACTCCTGCATCTACTCCTACAAAAACGCCGCCGTACTACTGTCCTGAATGGAACAAAAACGTATAGTTTAATATACTTTCTTTTAATTGACAAAATAAAGGTGTTGTTATTCTTTCTACATGGGGAATGTATTTTTATGACTATCTATGGTGACATTTAAATATTCTACTTAAATCAACATTGTCTACATTGCAATTTTGCATTTATCAGTCTTTCTAATTCTGTCTCACTTTTCATTATCACTAGACCAACGAGACCTTCTTCTTGTGTAACTGCACCATGGCGAGGTGCATACAAGACAACATCATTGAAATTATCCCATTTGAATGCCCTCCACTGCAGTACATCACCTGTGAAAATGGAAGAAAACCAGTGCTTGTCTATGATGAACACCACTGCTGCCAATATTATGCATGTGACTGTGAGTAAACTGGTCTTTGCAATCTTTACATTTAATTCTGTAATCATTTACTGACTGTCATCTACTGACAATGCCAGATTAAAGAACACAGATGCAGCCAGCTCATTTCCATAATGACCTATTATGAAATATTTTGTTGGAGATATGCGAGCAAAAAAGAATAGATTAAAAAATGTATAATAGAAAGCGCAAAGGCGGCGCTGAAAAGGCCAGTAAAAAAAAAAAAAACAAAGCTGTAGAAAAATATAATGAATTACAAGTCTGCAGAGAACAGTGCGCTATTGCAGACTTATATACTGAAGTTTTAATTACATTATTGTAATAACTATAGTCAGTCATGAACTAAAGTGGGCCGCTCTAAGGCATGAAACTCCAGGGCTGAAAATGACTCCCACTCCAGCCCTGATGCCCTAAATCACGCATGATTCATTGAAATATTCTTCTCCCTTGAATTTCGCATCATCTACCCCTACACCGACAACTACTACAAAGCTTACTACAACAACAGGATCTACCACATCATTTACCCCTACGGCAACTACCATGAAGCCTACCACAACAACAGGACCTACCACATCATCTACCCCTGCACCGACAACTACCACAAAGCCTACTACAACAACAGAATCAACCACATCACCTACTTCTATACCAACAACTACCATGAAATCTACTACTACAACAACAGCAACAACACCAAAATCTACCACATCATCTACTCCTATACCGACAACTACCACAATGCCTACAACAACAGAAGCAACCCCATCACCTTCCCCTATACCGACAAGTACCACAAAGCCTACTACAACAACACCAACAACACCAGAACCTACCACATCATCTACCCCTACACCAACAACTACCACAAAGCCTACTGCAACAACAGAATTAATCACATCATCTACCCCTACAACTGCCACAAAGCCTATTACAACAACAGAAGCAACCCCATCACCTACCCCTATACCGACAACAACAACAAAGCCTACTACAACAAAATCAACCACATCACCCACCCCTATAACAACAACTACCACAAAACCTTCTACAACACCAACACCTACCACATCATCTTCCCCTACACCAACACCTACCACAAAGCCTACTACATCAACAACAGAATCAACCACATCACCTACTCCTACTCCTGCATCTACTCCTACAAAAACGCCGCCGTACTACTGTCCTGAATGGAACAAAAACGTATAGTTTAATATACTTTCTTTTAATTGACAAAATAAAGGTGTTGTTATTCTTTCTACATGGGGAATGTATTTTTATGACTATCTATGGTGACATTTAAATATTCTACTTAAATCAACATTGTCTACATTGCAATTTTGCATTTATCAGTCTTTCTAATTCTGTCTCACTTTTCATTATCACTAGACCAACGAGACCTTCTTCTTGTGTAACTGCACCATGGCGAGGTGCATACAAGACAACATCATTGAAATTATCCCATTTGAATGCCCTCCACTGCAGTACATCACCTGTGAAAATGGAAGAAAACCAGTGCTTGTCTATGATGAACACCACTGCTGCCAATATTATGCATGTGACTGTGAGTAAACTGGTCTTTGCAATCTTTACATTTAATTCTGTAATCATTTACTGACTGTCATCTACTGACAATGCCAGATTAAAGAACACAGATGCAGCCAGCTCATTTCCATAATGACCTATTATGAAATATTTTGTTGGAGATATGCGAGCAAAAAAGAATAGATTAAAAAATGTATAATAGAAAGCGCAAAGGCGGCGCTGAAAAGGCCAGTAAAAAAAAAAAAAACAAAGCTGTAGAAAAATATAATGAATTACAAGTCTGCAGAGAACAGTGCGCTATTGCAGACTTATATACTGAAGTTTTAATTACATTATTGTAATAACTATAGTCAGTCATGAACTAAAGTGGGCCGCTCTAAGGCATGAAACTCCAGGGCTGAAAATGACTCCCACTCCAGCCCTGATGCCCTAAATCACGCATGATTCATTGAAATATTCTTCTCCCTTGAATTTCGCATCTGAAACTTCTACAAATGCATATGCAATAAGATCAGCCACAAAAATTACTGTCCACACCTTTCATTGCTTATTTTTCACTGCATGCCTTTAGTAAATCCTGACAGTAGTTTTTTTTTTAATGCAAAAAGAAGGTTTGCGCTGGCACAAGCTGTTAGTAAATCTGGCCCTTAGTGTTTGCTAAATTCAAGTAGCTTGTTCAGTTCAAATTATTGAATGCTGTTTTTGTCTTATTTTTCACACTATCCTATTCTAGGCTTTTGTGAAGGCTGGGGTGACCCACATTATGTCACATTTGATGGACAATTCTACAGTTATCAAGGAAACTGCACTTATATATTAATGAAGGAAATTAGGCCTCGATACCATTTGGAGATCTACATCGACAGTGTCTACTGTGACCCTGTTGAGCATGTATCCTGTCCCAGATCTATTATTGTGTCTTACAACAAACTAGTCATAAATCTTACGAATAACAATCTCATAGGAGACCTAAAGGTGAGACTTTCTAGATTTGGAATGAATAACATGCTTTGTCTGCATTACTAAGTACCCTAACATTTTCTTGTCATTGTCTCCTGTCATAACAGGCTTTTGAGAACAATATAAAGTTACGGCTGCCATATGCTCGTAATGATGTGAGAGTTATAAGCTCAGGCCTAGACTTGATCCTGAGTATTCCACAGCTGGGTGTTAATATAACATTTGGAGCTACTGGCTTTGGCATCAATTTGCCATTTGAGCATTTTGGAAACAACACACAAGGTCATTGTGGTAAGTCAGCCACCCCCCAATGTGGATGGCAGTGGCGGGCCATGCATGTCATGATTTTTATAGAAACCTTAAATATTATACAGAAATGCAGTATAACAGGGCATTGCATCACAGACAATTGTCTCATGTAATGAGAATGGATGCAATTACTAAAGCAAGAAACCCAAATAAGTTGCCACAGCTGCGCAACGTACATCATCTCTAGCTGAAGCATTACCCTAATAAAATTACAAAAATACAGTCCACCCGATGTTCTTACAGACATTTATTCAGTTAAACGTATTTATACCTTGCAAATAACATTGGTAAAAAACAAATTATGTGATTTTACATATGTTTTAAAGTTGACCTAACAATTTAACGTACTCGTATGGCTTTTCGTCTTCACGAGTCTCCCCACCGGTCTGCCAGCACGCTGCGGGAGGAAAATACTAGTTAGCACAGCTTTACTGGGAAAGTGAGCAAGTAACATTAAAATAATTTATACAAGACGATGAAACAAGTGTATACATGTGTTTTAACGTATCCTAGCTGCTGCGGCCGGGAGGAAAAGGCTGGTTAATACAGTTTGACTCGGAAACTGAGCGATATGAGATATGCTTACAGAAAATTAAACGTAGCTTTATGTCTTGCAAATAACATCAGAATAAAACGCATAAAGCGAAAAGTCAAAAAATGAAAATGAACCTACCGTACTCTCGTGGTTTTCTTCTTTCTAGCTCTGACTACTAGTATGCTCCCTGACCATCCAATCAAAGGATGTGAAAGTGCTGATGTTATTGTACGCCTGCTAGATGGCCCCGGTGTCGCCAACTCGAAATCTGATTGGTTAAAGCAACGGTTTCCTTGCCTTTTATTTTAAACTACAGACGCTAGCACTGTTGATTCTGAAGGCCTTAAGGCAGATTTCTTTGACCCTGGCAACACGATTGCTTAAATATGATAGGACAAAAGCTCTAATATAAAAATACACTACTGCAAGCAGCGCAACCAAGAGAAACGCTATGAAATAAAGAGAATAGACTATTGGAAAAAATGAAATACACATTTATTGGAGAAATATTTTAAAACTATGTCAGTGATTCTGATAGTGTTTAGGCCAGCAGAGGAGGCTTTGCTGGCCCTGACAGCCCACCACTGGTGGATGGTATACGAGGGATTTTTTTATTCATTGTCCATCTAAATTATTCCAAATAATTCTCACTAAGGAACATGCAACAACAACAAGGCTGATGACTGCATGATCCCTGGAGGGATCTTGGTGGACGACTGTGCAGTGATGGCGGATTACTGGCCAGCCATTGGGGCGAATGATGAAATTTGCACTCCACCAACTGCATTACTTTCTGTCTGGGATAATAAAAAACTTACATCTAAGCCTTGCCAGGCTCATCCTGACTGCAACCTCCTTGATAGCGAGTGAGTGGATTCGGTGTTATGTTTTTATTATAAATTTCAATATATGGAGCTTCCGAAGTGATATTTACTACTTCTGCCTTTCTCAGGTTGTTCAAAGCGTGCCATTCCCATATATCCCCCAAAAACTTCTTTTTAGCATGTGAATATGACAGTTGTCATATGAGTAACCCTGCTGTGGTGTGTACCAGTCTTCAGACATACGCAAGGGCTTGCTCTCAATTAGGGATCTGCATACACTGGAGGAACTACACTTACCTTTGCAGTAAGTTGCATTTTATTAATTTTATATCACTCTTTCTTTAGGTTTCTCCAAATTGCTTACATTTCTGTTGTACCTTTCTGGCTTTAAATTCCTTTTTTATGTGAGATTTTTGATCTCCCAGACTTTTGGAAGCTATTGAGATTATTTAAGTGTTTTATGTTGTCTTTTCTTCCACCAGATATTGAATGTCCAGCAGATAAAGTTTTCAATCCTTGTGGTCCAGCTGAGCCACCAACCTGTGCTGATATGTATGCCCATTTATCCAAATTTTTAAATACTTAAGACATTTGTGGATATGAAAGTTTACGGTTTTAGTATTGTAAATTGAGGGACTGGAATATGACAGACATGTACTTGAAAAAAAAACACTCTTATTATGCAGTTTAAGAGTTAATAAAACTTGTTATGCAGATGTTTATTGGAATGAATCTTAGATGATATGTGTGTAATAAAAAAAAGTTTAAATACTTTTTTAATTGCAGACCTGAACAGAACACCATTACAATGCCCACAGAGGGCTGCTTCTGTTCTGAGGGCACATTACTCTTCAACAAGAATACAGACGTTTGTGTGAACAAATGTGGTGAGAAGCCTTTGACTCAAGTTTCTGTGCATGCATAAGGCATTCAGATAGAGAAGTAAAACAAAGTGTGCCTTTCTGCATCATCCTGCATACCTTAGCTGCTTTTCAAGAACATATCGGTCTTATGTTGTTCTTCTCTTTTTGTTTTTAGGATGCCTGGATGCCTCTAGAACACCACGGGAGGTACGGCGGGGTTTAACAGTTTTAATTTAGCGGTTTACACAATACTAGAATTTCATTTCATAGTTCTTAAACTTAAAGGCCATTAAGCAATACACTGTGGCAAGCTCACTTACAAAAAACATCCAAGATGGCAGATGACATGAGAAAAATGTGAATAATTAGAATTCATCCTCATAAATCATTCAGTACCAAAATGTATCAATAAAATAGTTAGCACACACGAATATTGGCATGAAAATACTATGCATTTTTATGCTTACCAGAGTTAAATTTTGGATTAGCAACATACTTAAGCCTAGCTCATATAAACTCATATGTGACCCTGGACCACAAAACCAGTCTTAAGTTGCACAGGTATATTTGTAGCAATAGCCAAAAATACATTGTATGGGTCAAAATTATCGATTTTTCTTTTATGCCAAAAATCATTAGGATATTAAGTAAAGATTATGTTCCATTAAGATATTTTGTACATTTCCTACCATAAATATATTAAAACTTAATTTTTGATTAGTAATATGCATTGCTAAGAACTTCAAGGCGATTTTTTCAATATTTTGATTTTTTTGCACCCTCAGATTCCAGATTTTCAAATAGTTGTATCTCGGCCAAATATTGTCCTATCCTAACAAACCATACATCGATGGAAAACGTATTTATTCAGCTTTCAGATGATGTACAAATCTCAATTTTGAAAAATTGACACTTATGACTGGTTTTGTGGTCCACGGTCACATAGGAGTAGTGCTATTTATATTTGCTTCACACTATAACCTGTAGCACGAATTTACAAAATCAATAGAGTGAATTTTCATTATATGCTGAATTTAAAGAATTAACTGAATAATGCTAAATAATGGTTGAAGCTAAATAATGACCGAAATAGACTTTTAACTAAATTCTCTTGATATTTTGCGGCAGTTCGCTGAGGTTTTCGAGTACAACTGTGAGGAGTGTATCTGTGATAAGGCCAGCAAATCAGTGACCTGTAAACCCAAAACGTGTCCCGATGTCAACCCTGAGATCTGCACTGAGCCCGGCTTTGTGCTGGTCAACGTCACCAATCCTTCAGACCCATGCTGCAGTAAACAAGTTTGCAGTAAGTTTATGTACAGTTTTTTCAAGAGGTTTTTTTGGGGGAGGGGGATAGGTTCACATCTTCCTTTTATTAAGTCTCCTTTGTGTGATGTAGACTGTGATGTCAGCATGTGCCCACCTATGGATAAAAAGTGTGCAGTCGGATATACGCCAGTCCTGGAAGTCCCTGATGGAAAATGCTGTCCAGAAATCAAATGCGGTATTGCTATTATTCACACATCAGTTCATTTTTGTATGCTTATTTTATTTTTATTTTATTTTTTTATCTCAGATGGTGTCTGTATCCCTTTAATATCATTCAGTATAGTTTTGTATTTTGTTGTTTGCCTCCTCAGAGCCAAAGAAAGTGTGCGTTCACAAAAATATGGAATATAAGGTAACTAGAATGACTCGAATATTACTATTTTTTTTAAAAATCAAACATTTCTGAGTTTTTTATTTTAAGTACTAATTAATGAAAGTTTTACATGCTCATCTCTCCCATCACTTCCCCCAGCCTGGTACCAACATCCCCGTCGTTGACTGTCGGGAATGCAGCTGTACATGGGACGTGGATCCTAAAACGCAGTTGTTCAATATCAAATGTGGATCTGTGCAGTGCAATGAGAAATGTGATCCTGTAAGTTGCGTGACAAGCTTCTGATCAGCTTTTCTCAGGACTGAGTGTAATTTCATTGACTTCATTTGATGTTTATTTTTCACAGGGTTATGGATATGTTAAAACGACCTTTGACGACTGCTGTGGAAAGTGTGTGCAAACTCACTGCATCGTCAATAACAATGGCGTCGATAAAATACTGAAGGTAAAGTCAGATGTCAAAGGTTCAGTCGCCTTGAGGTATGGAATATATTTAGGTTAAATGGAACTTAAAGGAATAAATGTTCAAAATGTAAATTAATTATAAATGTAAAAAAAATGCACTTTACATACCCTCATATGTTAAAACCAATATTGTTTTCTTTCTTTGAACACAAAATGAAACAGTTCATGTTGCTTTTTTTCATACAACAGAAGTGGATTGTCATCATCAGGGACAGAAAAGCATTATTAAAGTACTAGTACTGCAGTAACGTCTTTTAAATTTGAGTGAGGAACAGACCCAAATTTAAGCCATTATTCCTTGACAATCTCATTCCTCCTAACAAATCTAACATTTTTGCAATGAATTTGACCTTATTTTCTTTTGGTTCATAGGAAGGAAAGACTTTGCACACTGCAAATCAGGGCTGTGACAGAATCACGTGCATTAAAGTCAATGGACAGTTCATCACCAACAAATACACAGTCCAGTGCCCTCCTTTCAACATTTCCAACTGCAAGCCTGTCAGTACTTCAAATATGACACAAACACACATTTACATGTTATACTGACTGATCATGGTGATTAACAGTGGTGGACAAAGTACACAAATCAAGTACTTGAGTAAAAGTACAGATACGTATAATAAAATATTACTCCAGTAAAAGTACTCCTTTTTCAATTTTACTCGAGTGAAAGTACAAAAGTACTCGATTTTTATAAGTACTTAAGTAAAAAAGTACTGACAGATAGATTTATTTAGCAATTTTATATAGGCTACTTAATTTAACTTTATATTAGCACATCTTTTTTATAATTCTACTGCTCAAAATACCTGGGATTTTCCCAAAAGAACCACTATATGGAGTCAAGATATATTTTTGTTGTTGATATGGACTACGTTGACGAGAGTGATGTAGTAATGTTCACTGTGAAGCTTACACTGCAAAGTACCTGAGAGAAAACAGATTTGACCATCTGATTTTCACCAGTAAGAAAAAGTGTTTTAAACTTGTTGTTTTGCAGAACATCACAGTTATATATGACATAAGAATAAGGCCTGAAGTTAGGAAGAACATTTTAAGGAAAATATAATTATATTTTCATAATGATTTTTTTCTTCTCAAAGCTTGTCTGTGGTGTAAAAACACCCCTGGCCAAAAAGTACAATCTTATGCTTTGGAATGTAGTGAAGTAAAAGTAAAAGTTACTCAAAATAAAACGACTCCAGTAAAGTACATATACTTGAAAAATGTACTTAAGTACAGTAACGAAGTAAAGCTACTCCGTTACTGTCCACCACTGAATTTCAGTACCAACTGGTACCGACATTGGTACTTTTGACAACACTACTTTGTGGTGATTAACAAGTACACACTTCTGCCATATCATCCAATTCTGCAGATTAATTATCCTCTGTACTGCTTTGGCAACATTGTATTTTGGCAGGCGTGCTGATAAAGCATCATTAATGAGAGAGAGA
>NW_015554128.1:386682-387016 GCF_001515605.1 Sinocyclocheilus anshuiensis
GTAAAAGTACAGATACATATAATAAAATATTACTCCAGTAAAAGTACTCCTTTTTCAATTTTACTCGAGTGAAAGTACAAAAGTACTCGATTTTTATAAGTACTTAAGTAAAAAAGTACTGACAGATAGATTTATTTAGCAATTTTATATAGGCTACTTAATTTAACTTTATATTAGCACATCTTTTTTATAATTCTACTGCTCAAAATACCTGGGATTTTCCCAAAAGAACCACTATATGGAGTCAAGATATATTTTTGTTGTTGATATGGACTACGTTGACGAGAGTGATGTAGTAATGTTCACTATGAAGCTTACACTGCGATGTACCTGA
>NW_015554128.1:388650-388956 GCF_001515605.1 Sinocyclocheilus anshuiensis
TTAGGAAGAACATTTTAAGGAAAATATAATTATATTTTCATGATTTTTTTTTCTTCTCAAACCTTGAGACCTGGTGTAAAAACACCCCTGGCCAAATGGCCCCAGAGGGCATCACTTCCCACTTTGAGAATTACTGTAGTTACCATGTTTTGAACATCACATCCTTTCTTTCCCCCCAGATGTAATCTATCTAGGTGGTTGAATAAAAATGTTTGGACTTTATATCTAAAAAATTACCTCAACTTAGCACCAGCAAGCTTGTTAGCTAGACAGTTAGCATCAGCTAACAATATTTACTTATTTTCA
>NW_015554128.1:389039-392736 GCF_001515605.1 Sinocyclocheilus anshuiensis
AAACAATATAAAAACAGACGTCACATAGGGCTAAATGCGTAGCATTTTTACGGCAGCGGGGAATATGAACGCGCATTAATTATTTTATTTAGTCTGTGTTATTTTAATGTTTCAGGGTTTTTTTTTAACCTAAAATAGAGACACAGATGTTGATGTGTCTGCATTCAATCATTTCAGTGTACTTAAATAGATCACCCTTTACAGCAGATTTAGTTCACAAACACCTGACAGTTTTGACCTAAATATGATTTTCAGTTAGAATAATTAATCCTAAAATTCGACATTAGTAACTTACTTTTAGGAGCATCAGACGCGCGCGTGCTCACAAGATCTCCCGGTTCTTACTTGTGATTTCAGTTCACTGGAGACTCGCACTAAACGGTTCATTTGAATCAGTGAGTTGTCGACTCGAGAACAGCTGCAATCGGTTCAGCGATCGGTTTTGGTGCGATTTGCGAACCGTTATAAAAGGTTCATTGAAAATAATCAGTTCGTTCATGAATCAGACACCGCTTCTGCGTCTCGGAGCACGTGATATATTATAAGGAGTAACTATATGTTTTATGAAATGTAGTGAAGTAAAAAGTACGATCTTATGCTTTGGAATGTAGTGACGTAAAAGTAAAAGTTACTCAAAATAAAACGACTCCAGTAAAGTACAGATACTTGAAAAATGTACTTAAGTACAGTAACGAAGTAAAGCTACTCCGTTACTGTCCACCACTGGTGATTAAATCACATCGATGACATTCTGCCTTTGTGATTCGCTCTACAGGGCACCGTTCAGCGGTCACCTGATGGCTGCTGCCATGTTTGTGAGTATTTTTTTTTTTTAAAGAAAACAATGTGAATTTTGGTTGATTGAATTTTGGTTGATTTGAGCCGATTATTAGGGGAAGTCGTGGCCTAATGGTTAGAGAGTCGACTCGTAACCCAAAGGTTGCGGGTTCGAGTCTCGTACCGGCAGGGATTGTAGGTGGGGGGAGTGAATGTACAGCGCTCTCTTCCACCTTCAATACCACGACTGAGGTGCCCTTGAGCAAGGCACCGAACCCCCAACTGCTCCCCGGGCGCCGCAGCAAAAAAATGGCTGCCCACTGCTCCAGGTGTGTGTTCACGGTGTGTGTGTGTTCACTGCTGTGTGTGTGCACTTTGGATGGGATAAATGCAGAGCACTAATTCTGAGTATGGGTCACCATACTTGGCCACATGTCACTTCACTTCACTTCACTTCACTTATTAATGTGTTTGAAGGTGTGGACAAAATTAAGGGATGTCAAGTACAGACCAGTCGCGATTACATAAATCACAATGACTGTCAGTCAGAGAAGAGAATGGACCTGACATTTTGTAGTGGAGACTGTACCCGTTTTAGCAGGTGAGTACGTGCAGACTCTGTTACGAAAACCTACATAAGCCGAAACCTAAATGAAACAGACCCTCTTAAGTGACTGATTTGAAATGTTTAACATGTGTTTTTCTCTCTTTCTCACATACGTAGGTACACTGAACCTGGATTGTCCTCTTGTAGCTGTTGCCAGGCCACTCGCTCAAGTAATCGCACAGTGAATCTTGGTTGCGTAAACGGACACATAGTAACTCACACATACATCCATGTGGAGGAGTGTTCCTGCAGCAAAGCTAACTGTCATAGAGCAGGAGCGGGCCACACACTCGCTGAAGACAGCCAAAGAAAACGTAGCTTCGGACGTCCGTGAGCAGCAGCAGTGAATCATCCACTCGAAGACTCTGAAATACGAATTCTTTGAGAAACTTTGTTTGGAAATTAATTTAAATTGCACATGCTTTAACATTTCTTAAACTTTATCTATAGAGCTTTTCTTTTTTCTTCGTTGGATAAATATGTACTGTTTTGCTTGCTTGAAATTAAAAGCAATTAAAAAGGCATTTTAAAACTAAATGCATGTTTATTGAGTCTTTCAGCGAGAAACTTTTTATAGTTTGTTTGTATGTGGTGTTTATGTATTTATTTATATCTAGCATTTGGTCATGTTCCTGGCACCATGATCTACTGTTTGGGTTAGAGAAATACTTTAAAAAAATGACCAAATATGAAATTGTATGATGCAATTGAGTTGCTTTGAAATGTTAAGATCATCAAAGCACATACATTTTTAAGTGCACAAATCACCTTGCTGAAATGATCTACTGCTCCTGTTTTTGGATTTTATAGTAGTGTTTGTTTATGGACAGTTTCGGGACAGTGAATGACATGCATTTAATGAAATGCATTTAATGTAGTAATTATCGTGGCCATGTGATAGTAAGATAGTTATTTGAAAGTACCAGACATCTCTTAAAGGGATAGTTCACACAAAAATGAAAATTCTGTCATTAATTACTCACCCTCATGTCGTTCTAAATCCGTAAGACCCCCGTTCATCTTCGGAACACAAATAAAGATATTTTCGATGAATTCTGAGACCTCTCTGACCCTCCCATAGACAGCAATGTAATTACCACGATCAAGGTCCAGGAGCGTGTAATTTGACGAAGCTACGAGAATACTTTTTGTACACAAAGAAAACAAAAATAACGACTTTATTCAACAATTCGTCTCCTCCGCGTCACCCTGGTGACATTTTGGAGAATATCCACTGAACGTAAACAGCGTATGCTATTCTGTGTCAGCTGCGTCACACGGATACGTTTTCTACATTGTTTACGCTTTGATTTGAATGAAAATTTACGTGGATTTACGTGTCAGTGAATCAATGAATAGATTATCAATATAGTATCATTGTGCAACATAAAATTGTTTAGATGACTCCGTTTGGAAAATTGGGACAACATTTGGACAAGTTTTTAACAAATACTCGAGTATATTTTGCTAACCATATTTTACTAACCATTTTAGGTTCACACAAAATAATAAACTGACTCCTAAAAACTTTGCTACTTTTTTAACCTTTGTTAGAATAACTTTTTGCAAGTTAGATTTTTCAGTGTGTACTGTAAGTGTGTACACAGAAGCATGCTGTGTTTAACAGAATTGGGTCTTTTCAGGGTTCAAACATTCTGTGTTTTTTGCACAGAGATGCACAATGGTCACAGATGCACAAAGTAATGCTTTAAAGGGGTCATATGATGCGATTTCAATTTTTCCTTTCTCTTTGGAGTGTTACAAGCTCTTGGTGCATAAAGAAGATCTGTAAAGTTGCAAAGACTAAAGTCTCAAATCCAAAGAGATATTCTTTATAAAAGTTCAGAGTCAGCCACACCCACCTAAAACGGCTCGTTCTAACACGCTCCCCCACATATCTACCTCACTATGTGGGAAGATTTGCATAACGCCGCCCAAATGTTCACGCAAAGAAAGAAGGCGTAACTTTTAGTCTCACTGTAGTTTTGTTGACGCTGCAGCCATGTCGTGAAGACACTGTGTGCTTCGTTGTGAAAGCGAAACTACTTTGTTTGGTCTTCCAAAAGAGGACGATATCCGCTTCGTCATGCCTAGAGCTGATCTCTGATGGTCGCTGAGGGAATACATCAACTTTCACCGTGGACGAAGCGGAACGGCTTTCACCGTGGACAAAGCGGAGTCCAGCCCGGGGTCGTCACATGTGGTTGCCGCAAGCCCACTGGCCGCCGCTCACTCAAGCCGCCGGCTCTTTTGGAAGGACACGACTAGAAATCAATGGTTAAGTTGCATTTACAACACTGTTCCAGAACAGTT
>NW_015554128.1:393948-395566 GCF_001515605.1 Sinocyclocheilus anshuiensis
TGTGAAAGCGAAACTACTTTGTTTGGTCTTCCAAGAGGACACGACTACAAATCAGTGGTTAAGTTGTATTTACCACACTGTTCCAGAACAGTTTAACCCAAATATCCAGATGTGTGCAGCGCATTTTATGGAGGACTGTTTACTGATCCTGGGAGAGTAACGTTAGACTAAAATGCCGGCAGTTCTGACTCACGTAAGTACGTTTTCATTTAAAGGATTTGCCACTGATGATTCAAACGCGAGTTTTGGGCAGTGTAGAGTAGCACTTGTTGTTTGTCATTTCTCTGATCACAAATGCAGACAGAGTTTTATGTTTACACGGCGCGATGCAATGCAACGCAACGCGTAAAAAGACGGTATAAGTCATTATAATCAGTAATTATGTCCCCACTGGACGCAACAAATGCCTCGTTTGTAATGGGTTTTAATGTTTTTGTCTCGTCGCTCCGGCCGGACACGGCATCAACAGTATGTGAGGGGCGTAACATTTCCGTCTCACGCTTGAGGTATTCGGCCAATCACAACGCACTGGATAGCTGGCCAATCACAGCACACCTCGCTTTTTCAGACCGATGAGCTTTGTAAAAATCGACGCGTTTCAAAAAGGCGGGGCATAGAGGAGAAACAATAATGTACAGTATGTGGAAAATAATGTATTTTTTAACTTTAAACCGCATAAACACATTTCATTACACCAAATACACAAAATAATGTTCTTTTTAGCAGCATCATATGACCCCTTTAAATAATAATAGTTTAATAATAATGGTTTAATTGTACAGTAAAACAAAATAGACTTATCCTGTTTTATAATAACTGCTCTCATAACTGACAATCAACAACAAATAATCATATTTCCAATTCCTAAACCAGCACGTGTCATTATAGTCTACAGTAGGAAACCTATCAAACAGTGTCATATACAGACTATGACAGATAAAATAATTTGTAAATGAATGTGGAGAGTCCCATTCCATCTAAAATCAACTCACCTATATGTCAAGGAAATCCAGTAGCCATCCACTCCTTTGCCGTCAAGTAAATTACTGAAACGTTTGTACTCCTTCAATATTTTGACTTCACCTGTTGTTCTTCTTCTTCTTCTAGCATTTATTGGCGGTGGGCAAGCCAACTTTTGGTGCATTACCGCCACCAACTGAACTGGAGTGTGGCGTGACAATGAGAAGGCTTTATAAAAATAAATAAATACATAAAAATAAATAAATAAAATTACATACAATTATTCCTTATATTCTCATGAAGATTCCCGTGTCTATTAGATAATTTATCATTCTTCTGAATTTTCTATTACCTAATATTAGTTCTAATGTCATATTATTTGCACCTTCTGATTGTATCTTTGTTTCTGGCATCTGTCTCTCTTTACTATATGCTCTACACTGTAATAAAATATGCTCAGCTGTTTCGACTTCACCTGTTACCACCAAGGACCTCTAAAATGTTTCCTCTAGCGCAGGGGTGCCCAAACTCGGTCCTGGAGGGCCGGTGTCCTGCAGAGTTTAGCTCCAACTTGCCTCAACACACCTGCTGGTAAGTTTCTAGTATGCCTATAAGAGCTTGATTAGCTGGTTCAGGTGTGTTTAATTGGGGTTGGAGC
>NW_015554128.1:395714-396054 GCF_001515605.1 Sinocyclocheilus anshuiensis
TGCAGGACACCGGCCCTCCAGGACCGAGTTTGGGCACCCCTGCTAGCGGCATCAGACAGAATTGCTAAAATGGAACAGAAAATAGTTCCATTGGACTGACAAAAGGGTCATTCTGACCGGTTCTATTTCCTTCTAATATTCTATTTCGCAGTATTAAATGATTTTACAAAAATCGATCTTGTAATCACAAACGTCTTTGATTGGTGTATCCTTGCAAGCGCTGAGAAAAGTTACATGTGCCACAAACTAACCCAGGACCAGGGACAAGTTCAAACCGGTGTGCACCGTTTTGCTACGGTTTCCGGTTTGAACGACATGTTTCCTGGAAACGGTGTGCAAC
>NW_015554128.1:396670-405717 GCF_001515605.1 Sinocyclocheilus anshuiensis
AAATAAATTCACAAGAGCAAGTATATTGTTTGCACATGTTTATTTACATTAAAGGCAAAGTAACTGAAATAATAAGAGCACAAGTATAGATCTGGAACTTCTTGAAGTCTGTCTAAATATAATTTAGTAATTGCAATGTCTTCTGATCCATATCCTTTCCTGTGTGTGGAAGGTGTGCTAAATACTGATTAATGAAACATAAAAATACTATACATATTTATATATTTTGCTATTGTATTATGGAGTGACACCTTCATAAACTGTTCTATACCCCTCTGATTATATAATGGTAAATATTACAATATCATAGCACAACAGCAGTGATCAGCAATAATGATAAGCCTAATACTCACAATAAAAATAATAAGGTCATATAGATCATAACACAGTCTTGGAGGTAAGAAGTGGATTATCCTTCACCTGAAATGTGTGTCTTTTCATCCTGAAATGCGAGGGAAATGCTGGATCACAATAATTAGGAACCACAGTTTCCACAAATCCCTTCACTCGATTGGGATGTTCTCTTTTATTCTGGAGGGCAAGGGCAGTGACTGTAACATCGAGCGTATTTTGCATGTTTTGCACCGTTTTTGTCGGGGCTGAACGCAGCCCAGGTATGGCTAAAAGTTATAACATAATAATCACCCTGAATAATTAACTAAAAGAATAATAGGAATAATAAATAGGCAGTGAATAGTTAAAAAATTAAAAAATAAAAAATAAATAAAAAATAAAATAAATAAAAAGGACTGGGTCCAAACCCCGCCCATACGGGCCAATCAAATGTACAGAAGCGACATGACGTAATAGGAAGCGTTTCATGGACTCACTGGCGGGAGTTTCGGTTGTTATTAAACAAGCTAACGGGTTACCGACTGCAAAAGGCGAGACATCAAGCAATAGTGCTTCTGAAAAGGAACATTTACAAACAAATCCTACATAAAATTCACTAAACAGGCAAGTGTTTGGCACTGTAAAGTAAGAATACACACTTAACGCTTTCATATTTCAATATGACAATGTCTAACGTCTGATAGTTGTTTATGCTACTGTCCTGGTTTGAATGTTTCAGTATAAATAAATATTAGTAAATTTTAATACTTTAACAAGTTATATATTTTAATATTTCACATTTAGTAATTACGTAAATAATGAACATGTATGCATATATAATAAGGTGCATGTGCTGCTTCATAAATGACTCTTTTCTTTGAGTCATTCTTTTCACATTATAAATGGTTATTTATTAGTATTTGTATATTGGTTATAATACCCCTGAGCTGTCAAATAGCAATAGTAAGCAGACAATATGAATTAAATTTCTGTCATTCCCAATTTAAACACCCCATTTTGTTCTAAACCTGGAACACAAAAAAGTCATTTCTGAATAAATGTTTGCAGAAATACAGTGACATTTACTGTGAAATGCAGAAATACAGTGACAAATATAGTGACCTTTACTGTCAGCTCCAAAAAAGGGCAAAAAGCACTATAAAGCAGAAATGACAGATTCTCATTTTAGGATGATCCGAGATCCTTTGAAATGATGTTGTGCTAATGATGATGTACATTCACAGGTCTGTGTACACAGATGTCTAATATGAAGGTTACAGTGGATAAGATCATATCATTATCAGAAAGTGATGGTGTAGATGAGCTTCAAAAGCATCTCACTTTGCTGTCTGATGATCAGGTTTGTGTTTAATGTGTTTACTGATATGTAATGAGGCTGCAGTTGATTGAAATAGTCTCATCACGTAATGTACAAGGCAGCATCTTTAAATTATATGCAGATCACTTTCAGATGTGCTTTTTGTGTCCTTCTAAAGCTCACAACCATGCTTACCAATAGTGCTGTGAAAGGGAAGGACACAGGCGTCCTGATCAAAGCCATTTTTAAAGGTAACACTGTGTTAATTCTATTCAATTTGTTCTATTACATTTTTATTTATTTAGACTTTTAAGATTTCAAAAAATCTTTAGTAACTCTGTGCTGCTTCATCAAGTAGAGCTGAATATCAAACTGTGTTTTTGTGTTTGTGATGTTAGGTTCACCGGTAAGTGTTTCACATGGCGCTAACCGTAGACTGCTTGTGTACAAGCACTGTATTCCACTGTGTGAATCTGGAGACTTGCAGACGGAAGTGACGTCGGATATCATTGGGCTTCTGATGTTAGAGGTGAGTTACTTACCATACCGTACACAAATTAATAGCAATGCACTGATTAAAGATCTTGGCTGGTAACCAGTAGGTTGAAGTTTCAAATCCCACATGGGGTGATCTGGAGGACTGAACCTGTAATAAAATTTTTATTACTGTTATTATTTGTAGATAATGAATCTTTGATGGTTCAAGTCCAAAAACCTAATTTGAAGGGGGTTGAACTTGGTATTAATTAGGGATGCATACTGAGCCCGATACTGAGCTCTTGTACTCGTACTTGTTAAAATGCCCCGATACCAAGCGCCGATACCACACAGTATGTGATAAGCGCCATATTCAAACAAAGAAACACCGACAACACAACAACAGACAGCAGAATGGAGTTATTAGAGATTAAGGATGTATACGCAGTATATGTATGCAATGAATATAATGTTAAACATTCAGTATTAATGCCTGTATAGCTGATGTGCGCGAGCTGATAAGCAAATTGAGCGCGCGTGAGTGGATTGAGCGCGCGGCGGCGCAGATGTGCGAGCTTGTCGAGTGAATATATCTTTCTCACAGACATCACTGGAAAGTTTGTAGTTCGGTCGGATATGTAAAAAACAAGTAAGTAAAACAACGCACAAGTTACTTAACGGTAGAGAGAGAGAATTAAGTGTGAAAATAACCGAAGGATATACAGTCAAACCAAAAATGTAATAATTTTAGATTTTTTTTTTAGTGGATGCAGGACACTATAGTTCATTTATGTAAGTGAAGACAGCAAAATAAAGTAAACTGTGATAAATTATACCCCAAAATTCTTCATACTCGGGCGAGTACTGGAAAAAGTGGTATTGGTGCATCCCTAGTATTAATACTGTAATATGGTTTTCTTCTGTTCCATAGACGCACAGTCTACCTGGTCATGCATTAGCCGCGTTAGCGTCTCTATATGTGGATGCCATCAAATTAGGTGAGATGAATAGTGGGAGATCCCTGGAACTTTTCCCTACAATTCTAACAGCTCTTGCCGCTACAGAAGCATTGGCTTATGGGAAAGGTAGGTTGCTATTTGTTAAGCCCAAACTGGAGGAAATAGCTCTGTAGAGTAAAACAGCAAAAATGATATCTGTTCAAAAAGTGATGCTAATTGAGTAAATATGGGTTAAATACATTTGGCATAGAGATAAGAAACCTGTACATTTTTTTAAAGTCTTTTTGACTTGAATTTTCCAAATCAGCATATTTGAATGATTTCTGATTTCTTGTGACAATGAAGACTTGTTTGTTTGCTTATTGATTTTTATTTCATGTTATTATATAGTAGTGTACATACAAGTTTACTTTTTTACTTAGGTGAGCTGAGTGGAGATGAATACAAGAAACAGCTGATCAACAGTCTTTGCTCTAGCAGGTAAAATCTCAATTTTAAGTGCTTTAATAATGGTTTTCAATAACGTAATCCATAAAGGCATAAGAATCATGAAATGTGACATTCTCTCCAAGTAATACCAGTTCAGAACACAAAAGGCAGTCAGTGTTCTGCCGTGAACTAACATATATCCAATTCATGCAGATGGGATCCACAGTGTGTAATACACCTAACGACCATGTTCAGGTATGACATATTTACTGGCTAGTTATCCACTTTATGTCTTGAATATGAAGAAACTGTATATTTTGTGTTAGGGATGTTCCTTTATCTGCTGAGGAGCTTCAGTTTTTGATTGAGAAGATTTTACGGATGTTCCTCAAGTTGGATCTTCAGGAGATTCCACCTCTGGTCTATCAGCTGCTGCTGCTGTCTGCCAAGGTCAGTTTATAGCACTGTTGTTTAAAAGAACTTTAAAAGTGCACAGTGTCTCTATATGGTCAGATTCTTTTTTTTCCCCTTCTTTTAATCAACAGGGCTGTAAGAAGTTGGTTCTAGAGGGAATCATCAGTTACTTCAAGAAGCAAGATCAACTTCAGAAAGAGGAGCAGAGAAATGGAGAGTGAGTAGGACATTTGCTCAAATGGTTTTATTTAATCTGACAGATTTGTTTTTCATTTGACTTGGTGTGTAAAATAAAGACACTTAATTTTTTATGTATGTATCTGTGTTAGGAGTGAAGATGTGGAGGTGCAGACCATCCCACAGGATCAGCTGCGTCATGTAGAGGGAACAGTCATCCTCCACATCGTCTTTGCTATTCGTCTTGACCATGAGCTCGGCAGGGAATTTTTAAAAAACCTTAAGGTGAATGTCTGTCTGTTTCATATATATTTATACCCACATAACCTTTTCTTTGAATATCTGTGTGCTAGCTGTTTGTCTTCCTTTGTAGGCAGCCCAAAGTGATCCGTTGTGTCCCTTCAGTATTGCTCTGCTGCTCTCTGTGGCTCGCATACAACGGTATGAAGAGCAGGTACGTCTCCGTTTCATTATTCCTCTTAAAACCTAGTGGGCTGTCTATATGAATCATGAGAGCATTTGAGCATTCAGTGTCTCAAAATTCTTCAGAATGTGTCGTAATTGCTTAAATTGCTTTTACGGTCTCAAACCTTTGTGCCACTCTTTAAATTACCCATGATTGCTTAGGTATTTGAGTTCCTGAAGGGCACCATCACTAAGAACTTCAAGGATGATCAGATTCAGCACAGTTCTAAGTTTCTGCAGGAACTGCTGCCTCAGTGTAACAGCATCTCCAATATGATTTTAGACACCGTCAAAAACAGGTCTGGCTGTTTGCTTTGGTTCCTTCATTTATTTACATTTAAATGTATTGTTTAGATTTGTTCAATGTGTTATATGTTTATATGTTTGCAGTGTGTTTGGCTGGGATCATGTCACTCAAGGTCTGGTGCAACTGGGGTTTATACTTATGGACTCATTTGGGCCTAAAGCTGGAGCATTTGGGAAGGTCACAGAAGGAGCGTCAAGCACGGCTAAAACGCCAAACCAGCTAGCGTGTCGACTTGGTGGACAAGTTCTCCTTGAGAGCTTCAAGGTACAGTATAGTTGTTAACCGATGTTCTTCCACTTGTAATACATAAAGCATGCTCCAGATAATTCAAATGTGTGTTTTCTTTTTGTACAGATGCATGAACCAATCAGAGGCGAGATCCTAGAACAAGTCTTGAACCGGCTGGTGACTAAAACGGCCTCACCTGTCACCCATTTCATTGGTTAGAAGTCGTCTTTTTGCTGATATTAATTCAAGCTTACTCATAGAAGTTTCATTCATATCTGTATTTTGATTTGTTCTTCTTGGCTACATCACTTCCACAGACCTTCTTTCCAGCATTGTGATGTCTGCTCCCATGATCCTCTTGGAATCTTCCTCTAAGGTCATAGAAACATTTGATCAGCTCTCCTACTTGCCTCTCAGCACTGTTGAGGGGCTCCTCAAAGCTGTGCAGGTAACATCTCGACCCATATGATATTAAGTATGAGCTGCTGTCACATGATCAAGTGTGTGATATGTTTAACGTTTCCTCTGCTCAGCCTCTGCTCAAAGCGAGCATGTCTATGAAGGATGCCCTCATCCTGGTCCTCCGGAAGGCCATGTTCTCCAGGTAGAGCAAGAAACGGTCCACACATCCAAATGTATTTTCCTCGGTGTCTATTGATGACTAAGTCACAAAAAATATGATCTTCTCTCTGAAGTAATTTAGATGGCAGGAAGTCAGCAGTAGCAGGCTTCCTGTTGCTACTAAAGAACTTTCGTATTCTGGGGAGTTTAGCTTCTAGCCAGGCCAGTCAGGCCATTACATCCAGCCAGGTAAACAATAACAATCTGCAGACATATGTGCAATGCAGTTTTCATTACATACTCTTATTATTGTGTTATTGTGATTATGACTGATTCTGACTCCTCCAGGTCCAGGCGGATGTCCACTCGCGCTATAACACTGCCGCTAATGAAGCCTTCTGTCTGGAGATCCTGAGCAGTCTACGCCGCTGCCTTAACCAGCAGGCTGACGTCCGGCTCATGCTTTATGAGGTCTGACCCTCTCACTTTCCCTTTTAGAAATACAGGAGTGAAACAGTACAGCCCTGTTTCAGTGATCCAGCTGTGCTGTACTGAGAATGTGATGCAATTGATTTTAAAGGGTTTCCATGATGTCCTTCGTCGTAACTCTCAGCTGGCGAGTTCCATCATGCAGACCCTCCTGTCACAAGTGTGTGTCATCCTTTGCTAAATCGTCGAGCTCTTATGCCTTCCTGCTCTGACTAATCGATGGTACTGATCCAGTCATTATTTGTGTTTACCAGTTGAAGCGATACTTTGAACCAGAGCAAGATCTGCTTCCGCCTCTGAAGCTGGAGTCATGTATAAGTGCTCATGGAGATCAGGTCTTCATCCAGGAGCCTCTGGTACTGATGCAGTGCCTCAATCACATTTATACGCTGCACTTGTTCACGTATGAATCTTCAGCTAATGTATGTTTCCCCAGGCTCACTTGCTGTGCTGTACGGTTCACTGCCTGCTGTGGAACCAGAACATACGGTCAGGTGGCAATGTGAGCAATGATGAAGATGACGAAGATGAGGAGGGTGGAGTCCAAAGTGAACTGCACACTATATTGGAAAGCATAACGAAGTGCATGATTAAAAGCGAACTGGAGGATTTTGAGTTGGTACGTCGTAATTCCCACCTTTCCTGGTTTTTCTTGGAATAAAAATATCCTGTTAAACCTGTTATTTACATAAATAAGATAATATACACTACCGTTCGAAAGTTTGGGGTCAGTACATTTTTTTTTAAGAAATGAATACTTCTATTCAGCAAGGATGCATTGAACTTTCTATTCATCAAAGAATCCTGAAAACAGTGCATCACGGTTTACACTAAATATAAAGCAGCACAACAGTTTTCAACATTAATAATATAAAAGAAATGTTTCTTGAGCACCAAATAAGTATATTTGACTGATTTCTGAAGGATAATGTGACACTGAAGACTGGAATAATGGCTGCTGAAAATTAAGCTTTGCAGGAATAAATTACATTTAAATACATTCAAATAGAAAATTCATTTTATAATTTTAATAATATTTCATTATATTACGGTTCATATTTATTACATATATTATACATCATATTTATTCAGATTTCCATCAAAAACGTAAAAAATTCTTACTGACCTCAAAGGTTGGCAGTACTGTACATTTTGGTCAAAGTGGAGCCACTATGTGGGACAAAACTACATTTTTCATGTTTCATTTAATGTGTCTTAGGATAAGTGTGCCGAATTTTCAACAAGTTCTAGTGTTGGAGTGAAAAACAGCATCTACGCTGTGCTGGTGATGGGACTGAACGAGGTTCTCATGGAATATAACTTCATCACTGCCAATTACAGGTGTGTGTTTGTGAAAGCGCTGTTTCTGATTACTTTCAAATCTGGAACGACATGCTAGATGTTTCCAACATATTCTGTGTTGCACATGCTAAGCAGCAAGAACCATTTTGAGGACGTTCTGGAGCTGTTCAAGCGTTATCATAAGGTGTCTGAGATCTTAAAGGAACGGGCAGGGAAAGGTCGCCCCACGTCCAGCAAAACCTCTCGCAGCCTGCTATCTCTAGGCTTCATCTCCACACTGCTCACTGCTCTTTTCAGGTACAGTTTGAGTGTGTAACTACATGAGCATATATTTGCATCACAATGACTAACATAATGAATGAATACACTACCATTTAAAAGTTTGGGGTTGTTAAGATTTGTTAATGTTTTTGAAAGAAGTCTCTTATGATCACAAAGGCTACATTTATTTGATTAAAAATGCAGTGAAAACTGTAATAGTGAAATATAAATTTAAAATAGCTGTTTTCCATTTTAATATATTAAATCAGCATATAATGATTTCTGAAAGATGTGACACTGAAGACTTTGCCATTGCAGGAACAAAGACTGTAGAATACCCAAGACGTGTCACTCGTATTGTTTTGAATGGGGAAAAATGCAACGCTCAATATGGCCGCTCAATCGCAGGAAGCCCCGTTCTGAATAAAAGAGCTAATCGGTAAATTCAGCACGTCACTGCAGCTGCCGTTAGAAGTCCCGGTTGCTACTGAAACAGTCAGCGTTCTGAGACATGCAGTTAGGACTGCGCATGCACACTGGCTGGTCTAGCCTGAAAAATAAGCTTTTTATTACGCTATTTGAGCTAAAGTAACAACATTTATGACACCGTTGTTGTCAGATTTCTTTGGTGATTTCAAATATGAAATTTAATCGTAAGCTTAGTGAACCGTTTTGGAGAATTTGATGTTTCCCTATACAAAGAGATAGGAGCTGCACTTGCATGCCCAAGAGGCGTTTCAAAGATGGCCGCCATGTGACATGACTTGTCTTAAAGAGACTTTGGTTAAGCAGTTGCAGCTTGCTTCAGAGACCCTCCACCTTCCCTAGCTCCATCTGTATAGATCTGCTACGAGGTTATTCATGTATGCTATATGGGGGTTATTTCATTTATGTTATATTTGCAGCAGCAATATTTCTTACATGCTCACAGCAGCATGTTGTGGGCAAACAGAAACAATACTGTACTACATAGAGGTTTCCTGTCGGCTTGATTTTTGAGTGGACTTTGCTGTTCCGAGGAGCATGAACGGTATATGAGTGGAGCACTCACATGGGCCGTGAGCGACTGAACGGAGCACACACACGCATAGAGCGGGATAATACGCAGAGCGTCACACCGCGTGAAAGTGAATTAATTATAGTCATCGTCACATGACCAGCATTTTCGTTGTGTCTCATCTCGTTTTTGTCACGTGATAAAGGTTCGTTGACGACATTTAGTCATAATTTTCGTTGACGAAAGCAACACTAGCCATGAGGTGCCATGTTGAACTTCCAGTGACCAGTATGAGAGAGTGAGAGCGATAACACCAAATTTAACACACCT
>NW_015554128.1:405739-410330 GCF_001515605.1 Sinocyclocheilus anshuiensis
AAAAAAAAAAAAAAAGTTAAATAAATAAATAAAAAAACATTTAAAAAAAATCATAATTCAATCTTTTAACCAGTGATGTTAATTAATTTTTTAAAAATTATAAATTAATAATTTTAATAAGTTCAATTATCAATCCAAATGTTATAAGTACCATAATCATAATAATTATATGCAGTATATATATCTTTTTTATTTTAAGAGACAGTACTCAGAGCCGTGAAGAGAGCCTGTCTGTGTTGCGTTCCAGCGGAGACTTCCTGCGGTACTCTGTGAGTGTGGCTCTGCAGAAGATCCAGCAGCTGGAGGAGACGGGACACACAGACGGGCCAGAGGGACAGAGCCCTGATAAAACCTTCTGTCACCTCTGTGACATCACCAGGTCTAGGCTTATGTTATTGAGCAGCACATTTCATTACGCACATGGGTTCATTGGCTGAAAGAAGCTGCAGTTATTAACCTCGTGTTTCCCTGCATGCAGTGTGTTAATGTGGCGCTACACCAACGTGCCATCGACCGTGGAGGATGCTGGGAAGAAGGTGAAGGGCCAGAGTGTATCGTTACTATGTCTGGAGGGTCTACTGCGAGTCTTCACCACCATTCTACAGCGATTCCCGACACGCATGAGCAACTTCCTGTCATCTCTCGGTTGGCTTCAAACATTCCTGTGACTTCTAAATAATACTTATGTTAATGGTGTTTTAATGAAAAAAAAAAATCTGTGTTAAAGATGTTTCAGGCGAAGGAGAGGCAGAGGGTGAGGGGTCTGATCTGACAGAGCAAACAGCTTTCTACATTCGCCAATTTCAGGTACCAGTGTCATTTTCAAACCCAGCATGACTGTAATGTTCCATATCACCTGTAAGAAAAAGTTGGACAACAAAACACACTGGTAAATATTGTAAGTTGATCTTTTCTGTACAGCGAGCGCTGATGAACCAGCTCAGTGGGGGAGAGGAGGGGTTCAACAGTAAAGAAGCTCAGTTATTGGTCAGCATCCTCAGCATACTCTCACGGCAACACAATCCTTCCTCTCAGCAGGTAGTTCTTCAAAACACTCATGCTTTTTCAGTATTAGCCGTCAGGAATCTCAATGTGGTTTTTGTTGGGTTTTTTTGTGCAGTTTGTGCAAATGATCACCTGGACTGTGAAAATTTGTAAGGAAACCAACTTTGGTAAGTGATTCATGTCCAGATACAAAGATGAAACATTTATTAGGGACTGCTGGGAGTATTTCATACCATTAAAAGCATTCCAACATTTATCTTGACATTTATATTGTTGCAAGAATTAAAAAAATAATAATAATACTTAAATAAAAAATGCTCTCTCTCAGTCTCAATATTAATTTCATAGCAAAAAAACTATAATTTTGTCCAAATGGACATTGTTGCCAAGTAGATTCAAAATATTTAACATGAAACTAAAAGAGTCAAAATCTAGTATAAAAAGGCACATTTTGTATACTGCTCTTTTAATAAAATAACAGGAATAATGATATATTTCATTATTTTCTCTTGTGTTTACCAATATACAAAATGCATAAAACACTATTCAAGTGACTGAGCTCTTCAAACACAGGAATAAATAACAGTTTACAATATTCAAATAGAAAACACTTATTGTAAATAGTAAAAAAAAAAAATCACAATATTACTATTTGATCCAGTAAATGCAGCATTGCGGCAATAGTGCAGTCTTCAGGAAATGTGATGCTCAAATAAAAAGCTTGTTAAAATCATCACAGTATTTACAATGCTGCATAATTTTAGATCCCCAACCCTACTTTCACCAATTTGTTATAAAGATAATCTCTCTTTCAGAGGACATTTCACTCACTAAGGGCTTGCTGTCCCTGCTGTTCAACCTGCATGTCCTGTATAAAAGCCCAGTGTCTCTGCTCTGGGAGATGTGCCAGGACATACACAGCCAGCTGGGAGACATCGACCAGGTACTGTGGCCTCAGGTCTTCTCAAGGCAGCAAAATTAGCCTGTTTTGAACACTGAAAGTACTGGAGGACTTTACATTTGATCTTACAACACTAGAAAAACTATCTCTGTTCCTGAGCAGGACGTAGAGGTGGAGAAACAGTCTCATTTTGCCATCATCAGCATGAAAACAGCTGCATCCACCACGGTAAGAACGGGCAGACTTCAGAAACAAGTTTTTAAATCTTCATACCTGTTATTAGAGCACAACATCTGCCTTTCCAGCTTCTAGTCTTGTCTCAGGTTGGAAAGGTGTTGGATGAAGTCGACTGGTTGATCGCCAAGAAGAAAGGCCAGATAGGCTCAGACAGAACAATTTCAGGTAACACACCAAAAACCTCATGAGATGTCCAATCTTTTCTCCTGAAAGGCCTCCAACACACCTGCCTGGAAGTTTCTGATTAGCTGGGTCAGGTGTGTTTAATTAAGACTGTGGCCTTAATTAAGATGTGGACATCCCAGATCTAGAAAAAAAAAGTGTATTATGGCAACTTCCTGTGTGTGTGCATTAGGAAATACCCAGCAGCCACTGGGCCAGCAGGACCCGATCGAGAAAGCCGTCACGATTCAGTTAGGCACATTGTTAACAGCTCTGCACGAGCTGGTTCAGACCGCCCTGCCCACGGGACCCTGCACAGACACACTAATGAGAGAGCTCAGTCGAACCTACAGCATCCTGACTACACTGACCAAATATGTGAGTCTTGTTCTGATTTATGACTAATGTGTTTTATAATCACCAATTCAGTCATTTTGGTTTGCTCTGTTATGGTTTGGGGAATCTTTACAGCTTCACACAAAAACAGCGCAGCACATGAAATTAAAGTCATCAAAAACATTTCTTTTTTATTTTGCAGTATATTCAGCTATGTGCGACCCAACCTGGTCAGCTCTCCGCACGTTTGGAGAAATTGGTACGATTTTTCTAAATATTTACAGCACAGTGTTACTCATCAAAAGACAACTGTTTTAAACTCAATGGAAAACTCCCTTTACAAAAAACTACAACCATAGCCGTCCACAACAACATAACAATACCGGAAGCAGCGATCTCTCCCACATAAGAGTCCTTACTTCCTCTTAGTGTACTATATGTAAACTTACATTCAGAACCCTAGCCAAATAGCACAGAAATATTACATGTATACAAAAATCATGATGTATAACCATGACTGAAACTTAACACAGAGGGTGGCAAGAAAATAAATAAATTGTTTAAATGTGATATTCAAATAAACTTTAACATAAATGATAATGATATGTGTCTATAAAGGCTGGTTAAATCCTGAATCTGATTTCCAGTGGATTAGACTACTGAAACTAATTTCTACTGAGACTAGAAATGTTTCATCAGCATATCAGAATTTCTGAAGGATCATGTTACACTAAAGACTGGAGTAATGATGCTGGAAAATCTGTTTTTTCATCACAGGAATAAATTACATTCTAAAATATATTAAATAGAAAACAGCTCTTTTAAATGGTAATTAGTTCACAGTATTACAGTTTTTACTGTATTTTTGATCAAATTGGTGAATGTAAGAGGCTTATTTCAAAAACGTTACTGACCCCAAACTTTTAAAAGGTAGTGTAGTTGTAACATTTATCTAACTATTGTTGCAAGAATGTAAAATTTGATATAAAACTCAATATTTATGCCTTTTATTTATGATAAAACAAAACTTTTAACTGTTTCCTACCAAAGGAACCACTGTCTTGTCCAAACAGCCATTATTGCCAAGTAGGGTAATATTTAACATAAAACAGTAAAACCTAGTTAAAACATATTCAAGGCATGTTTTTGTAGATCCAGACCTAAATGCCTTTAAATAACTCACAAACATCTCTTGTGTCTAGGTGAAGCTGTCAGGGTCTCATCTCACTCCTCAGTGTTACTGTTTCATCACGTATGTACAGGTATGCGCCTGGAAATGGCCCTTTTTATTTTTTTCAATCTTCACCACACTGTCTTTGACACATTATCAAATGTTCTCCTATGCAGAGTGGAGAGCTGACAGCAGGAGGCCCGGAAAAGTTGAAGAAGAAAAAAGAAGATGAGGCAGTAGCAGCCGCTTCAGTAAGAACTATTTAAGGTCGGAACACACCAAGCCGACTTCAAAGAACTAGCGGCGATGAAAGCCGATAGTGTTGTCGCCTCGTGTCGGTAGCATCGGACCAAAAAGCTGCGCTCGAACACACCGCACAGACTACAGCCGACGGCAAACTAACACGTGCGTTCTGCGCATGCGTGAGAGGAATTAACTGTCCATATCAGCAGCTATCAATATTATATATTCGTCATTCAAAAGGAGAAACTGAAACAAAGATATACGAGATAAACGCATATATACGGAATGTAAACAAAGCAGCGCTTGCTTACCATTTTGAATATCAGTAACGTTGATAACTTTAAAGGGGTCATATGATGCGATTTCTAATTTTCCTTTTCTTCAGTGTGTTATGTAGCTATTTGTGCATATATAAGATCTGCAGTTATAAAGCTCAAAGTCTCCCACAAAAGGATTTATTCTATCTAAAAGAGGAGGCTGATCCAGACCGGGCTAAAACGCCTCATTCAAACACGCCCCCACATCTCTACGTCACG
>NW_015554128.1:411029-411613 GCF_001515605.1 Sinocyclocheilus anshuiensis
AGAAAGAAGGCGTGGTTTCAGTAACCGCAGTTAGTGTTGAAGCAGCCATGTCAGGGAGACGCTGTGTGTTTCAGTGCGAAAGCAAAAGCACTTTATTTGGCCTTCCGGAAGTAGATGCCATTAGGAATCATTGGTTAAGCTTTATTTACAACAGAACAGCACAACCCAGATGTTCGAATTTGTGCAACGCATTTTATGGACGACCTAGGATTATTTTTGTGAACCTAGGAGAGTAGCCTACAAGGCTGGCTGTGCAAAGGCTATTTCTAAAAAAAAAAAAAAAAAAGGGTCAATTCTGACTTTGCTATGACAATTTGGCGCTTATTCAGAATCAGCTACTGTAAGTATGTTTTCTTAATAGTTTAAGTATTTGCTATTGACTGCTTAAATGCGGAGTTTTGCACCGTGTAGAGTATTGCGTCGTGTGTGTGTGTGTGTGTGTGTGAGAGAGAGTCAGGGTCACATCACAGTGGAGTCAGCTTTCTTAATCGCGGCTTGTGTACTGCAAATATATACGAGCATCATCACTGTGTCTGTCACGTGACTCTGTTCCCCTTTCGGGCTTGAACTGATGGTAAAACTAA
>NW_015554128.1:411683-418469 GCF_001515605.1 Sinocyclocheilus anshuiensis
TTTTTTGAACATTAAAGCATGTCAACATATTCTGTTACACCAAATACACAAAATAATGATCTTTAAAATAGCATCATATGACCCCCTTTAATCATTTTAAGCAGCTCATGTTATGAAAACCTTCGCATATTAGAATGATTGGGAAAGATCACGTAACATTTAAACAGCCTTCTGTCTGTACCACCTTCATTTACATGCTTGTTTTCATCACTTTCACTTTAATTCTCGGGCACTGACTCGTTCGCTAAACTGAACATCCAATCCAGACTTCTCACCCTCGCTGACGGCCCCGATGCCGATTCAACTGCCGCCGACGAGTGGAACACACCAAACAAACTAGCCCGACCGTCGCTCACCGTCGCCCCGGCCTTTAGAATCACTTTAGAATAACTTTTTGGATGTTTCTTTTTTTTTTTTGGTATTTATTTGGTATAACAATTTAGGCTATGGTGTGCAAAGTCTTGAAAATGTTTTGTGCATCTGATGTGATTTTCTTTTCTAGGCTAAAGTCCTTCGTGAGAGTAAAGCCATACCGAACCTCATTTTCAACATAGAACAGTATGAGAAGTTTCTCATTCTTCTCTCCAAGAAATCCAAGGTAAAGTCTCTTAGGTTTTTGCCTATACGCACAGCATATACAACAGCAAGCGTTACAAAAACCTTTGAAAAATGAAGGCACATCTGTGAATGTTTTCAAACAGGTCAATCTGATGCAGTACATGAAGCTGAGCACCTCCAGAGACTTCAGAATCAATGCTGCCACATTGGAAGCTGCGCTGCAGGAACAGGAACAGCAGCGGGATGAAAGCCAACAGGTGTGTCTTTGTTTAAACATGTTCATACTCAGACAGTGCTGTGGGTTTGGGTTCATCTTCAATAGTGTCTTTCTTCCTTTCTTTAGACTGAAGATTCTCAGGTTTCAGAGGAAAATCAAGCACCAAAGAAAAAGAGGAGGAAGCAGTGAAAAAAAAGCTTCTATTCCTTCTTTTGCACTTTTTACAACCCCGTTCATTCATTTCTCTCATTTCAACACTGCCCTTCTCTGAGTTCGCACTAGGGGTAGCCATTTATGTGCTGAGAGAGGCTGCATGACCTGCGTTCATTCTTTTCATGCCACAGATATTATTATAGCCTTGTAGCTTGTCGTTTTCCTTTGGCGATCTCTAGAATCTGATAAATGTCCAACGCCTCACCTGTTGATATATAAAAACAGGATCAAGTTGCTTCGCAGTAGCATATCAACAATATATAAAGAATCCAGTTCTAACTAATTTAATTCATGCATTGTATTCATTTTATGTGAATTTATGAAGTGTTAATGAGTTCTTCATGTTCGCAGAATGCCACTATAATCTTAATAAACAAATGTCCACATATGATCTGGTGAAATTTTTTTTTTACAAACCGTTCACCCAAAAATTAATTTTGTCATTTGTTCACTTTCACATTATTTCAAAGTTGTATAACATTTCAGTGGAACTAAAAAAAAAATGTAATTTTTTATACAATGATGTCATATAAAAAAAAGAGAAGATTTGTTTTCGATTTCTCCCTTTGTGTTTTACAGAAAAATGGTTTAAAACAGGAGAGTAAAGTGAGTAAAGGCTGGAATAGACTACTTGACTTAAAATCTGAATTGACTTTAAAACATGCCTGAGTGCCCAAAATCTGCAGACTGGCTCTGACTTTAAGCAATTTCTGCCATCAACTCCTAACTGTAAATATGGGCAAAAGTCACAGTGTATTCCAAAAGGAATAATTCACCCAAGTACAAATAGCTGAATTTTTACTCACCCTCAGGTCATCCAAGATGTAGCTGTTGTTGATGTAGATGAGTTTGTTTCAAATTTAGTATTACATTACTTGCTCACCAATGAATCCTCTGCAGTCAATGGGTGCCGTCAGAACGAGAGTCCAAACAGCTGATGAAAACCATCACAATAATCCATAATATTGCTTCCTCCAGGAAAAAAAATCCATCCCCTATTGTCCTCTCACATCAAAATCCACTGACATTGTTTAGAACCCATCAATGCCGTGCTCGTCAAACAGCCACCGCATGGCCACCAGCATTAGATGGAGATAGTCCACTGCTGAACTCTGAACCACCCAGTTTACTCTGCTGGTAATGAACTAAAGCATAATAGAAGTCTCGGGGAAGGAAACTAAATTCCATTTAGCAAACTTAGCCTTCCTGTAGTGCAAACAGTATAGCATGGTGCTAGCAACGCCAAGGTCATGGGTTTGATTCCTATGAAAAGCAAGAACTGAAAAACATATATATATATACAGCTGCATCTCAATAAATTAGAATGTTGTGGAAAAGTTCATTTCAGTAATTCAACTCAAATTGTGAAACTCGTGTATTAAATAAATTCAATGCACACAGACTGAAATCTATGGGGTATTGTCAAGAGGAAAATGAGAAACGAGACCAAAAAATGCAGATGAGCATTACTGAGATGCACCTGTATTTATATATACAGTATGTGTACCTTGAATGCTGTGGATAATCATTCAAGCATCTACCAGATATATAAATGTAAATTAACTAAAACTATGGTTTATATGAAGAATTAAAAGATAAACAATATTTATGTTGTTTTAAAAACTGAAGAAAAAAGAAAAAGAAATCTGCCTGCTTGAAAAAAAAACTTCCCCTTACAAATGAACCTCATGCTCAACAAAAACACTTACATTTTTGTGTAATTTTTTTTTAATACCTTTATTAGATTATTAAAAAAAATAAAACCTTATACTGCACATATACTGTTTGAATGAAGACCTCATGTGTGGCCAAAACATCAAGAGCACAATACTGCATCAGCTCCTAATAAAGAAGACAACATAACTTCAGGAAACACATTCATTCATTTATTCCTTTATTTGTACTTTTATTAATGTATGAAAAGGTATAACTTAGCATAGACATTTTGTTGGCTCCTTAAATAAACAGTTCACCCAAAAAATAAAATTTGCCATCCGAGATGCATGAGGGTGAGTACATTTTCAGCTAACTTTTGTTTCTTGTTGAGCTATTTCTTTTAAACGTCCTGCTTACCTGAAAAATTGTCCTAATGTCCGACATGCTGCCCTTCACGAACAGATCCCTACGGTTCTTTCTTCAACGGTTCTACTCCCACGTAGAGAGCGTGAACATCAGCAAGGTTATTAATACTGCTGATATCAACCCATTCATGAGCCAATCTGCATGAGAAAAAATATACAATTTGTTACTGGTTTGCAGTATTGTAAACTATTGTGGCTGATCTGTCAAAAGCTGCAAGGTCTGCACAAACCATCGGGCCCTCAGAGCTTCAGCTGAGGTGCTTCATGTGCTCCTTCACTTCCTGTAGCCCTTTTCTCTTGCCGTACTTGCTCGCCATCCAGAGTGAGCGCTGGAATCCTGTCAGACCTGAGATTGCCATGTGGAGACTCATTGTGTCCAGGAAACGCATTTCGGAGCCCTGCAGAGAGCAACCCAAAGGCACATGAATAATATAGGGTATCATATTTTTTCTTTGGCCAATATTAGAGATTTTTGTTTAATTTTTTTTGTATCAGTTAATTCTGGATATTAGTACAGTGTATATTAGTATAAGTAAATATAGAATAATATAGAATACTATTATATATTATTTATATAATATTATTTTAAATTGGTTTCATTTTTATATTTTCAGTTTTGATTTTAACTTTTAGTATTTTTGTTATGTGCTTTTATCAGTTTTATTCGTTTTTAAACTATTTAGCTTTAATTTGTTTTATTTCGGTAGTAGTTTTAGTACTTTAACTTACACTTTATTATTTCAGTTCATTGTCAAGATCATTTCTAAGTTTAAGTTTTTCTTATAATATTTTTATTTTTATTTCAGATTTATTTTAATTAACAAAAATGATTTTTAATAGTTTTAATTTTCGCTTTATTTTATTTCAGTTTTAGTCATTTTAGTACTTCAAGACAGACTTCAGTCACTTGTCAAGACAACATTTCTAAGTTTAAGTTAATAACACTGCAGGGATTCCCAAACCTCTCACCTCTAATTCTCATCTGGGAAATTCCCGGCCCATACCGAGTCCAGCCCACTTCCCAAGCCTATTCCTTGGGCATCCTGGGAAGCCGTCAGCCGTGCTCTCTGAAGCCGACTGGCCGCATCTAGGTAAGGAAGGCTCTGCTTTTGGGCAAGTAAATAGAAGTGTTTGTCAATGTCATTGCCGTACATCCGAGGTAACTTGAGTTCTGTCAGGTAGCAGGGCCGTTCCTTTCACCAGAGTTTATGTTGCTCCAAGTGTCTTATACTGCGTTCAACATCCTCGTCTGTGTACTCCTGTGTCTGACCCCAAAACATCTGCTCTTGCAGGTTCCTGGAGAGCATCTGGATGTTAAGGGGGTTCAGACGGGTCCGATCTGAGCCCTGCTGGGATTTGGGTTTCACAGAGGTGGAGCACCATCTTACCCAAACTCTAGCATCATATTATTAGAGCCTCAGATAAAACATACTCACTTCCTCAGAGGAACCTGGTAAATGAAAAATAAACACAGAGGTTAAAGAGATATTATTTCCAGATAAAACATTGCGCATCTACGCAAACTTGCAAAAATAGTATTATTTAGTAACATAGAAGAGCACTTTTTCATCGGGTTACAGGAGCGGCCTCGTGGCATAATGGATAAGGCGTCTGACTTCGGATCAGAAGATTGTAGGTTCGAGTCCTGCCGGGGTCGTGATTTTCCATTTGAATAACGTTTTCTTATTTGTATGGTTAAAAAAACGTAGGTTACACTCACAACACATAAATAACATTTAACTGCACGAAAACTGCCTCATGTTAATCAATCATATTGCGATTACAGGTGTACTGTTACTTAATACTTCACAACTTTGATAGTGCATGCTATTTATTTTAAATGCAATGCCCTCACTAAAAAGACAAACAACATGACACTATTTGAACATAGTCTTACTACAATACCTTAGAAAATGTTTGTAGAGGAACTTTTGTCGAATTCAAGTGTCTTAATATTGTCGCATGAGGGCGCTATCGCCATAGAAAATGAACATCTTTCAGAATGAGACTAAATTCTTTAATTATTTGTAACTTAACATTTTTTATATATATTTTTCAATGTAGAAACAGAAACAATAATGTGTTTTAACAAATAACAGAAGCTGATTCATATTGCTGTTTATAAACCTAAACTGATATATGATTAATGATTGATTTAACTATTTTTTTTTGTTTTCAACAATAAAAACATTAACATATGCATTTATAATAGGCCTATTCATTGGAACAAAGCAACAAGAATCAGTTCAGATAATCCAGAGATTTCAGCCTCACAGAAGAACATTAAAGCTGATTTTTATAAAGAGTCCTTTTATATTTAAATCACGTATAAACCTGCATTTTTTGTTTGTTCTAATGATATGGAGTAAAAACTGCAATAAATATAGTAAATTCAGCATAATACGGTAAAGTATCTCTTTATATTTGTTGATAACATTTAACAAATCTCTCTTTTTTTTTTTGCAATTGGTCGTTAACATGGGTAATTCTCTCACATCTTCTCCAGTGATTTAATGTGTAGATTATTATGGGTTCAGTTCAGAATGAGTAAATGTTCTTTCTTTTCTTTGCCAGCGTAGTCCTATAGAAGCCAGTTGAACAGATACTGCTTTTCTCAGCAGATGAAAGAGCCCTTGTTAGAGCAGACCCTTCATTTTGCCAAGTGTGGAGCCTGAAGAACAGGAGGGGTGGGACGTTTGCCTGTGTGTAACTGAGAGAAAGCTTTAGATGGGGAGGCATGTCTTTAGAGGGGGTTTGTGTCCTAAACAAACTTCTGTTAGTCCCTGCAAAAGCTACCCGGGGGGCTGAGGATACATTAAATCATCATGTTTAGGAGCTCAGGCACGACTCAGGCTGGTTGAAAAGCCTGTCCAGGCCTTGAGTGATGCTATTCATGTTTGGGAGAGAGAGGTCATAGGGTCAGGGGGGTTCACAGGCTCCGGCTCTATTGGTATGCTAGCGTACAATATACATATATCCTCATGAAGAGACAGAAATCCTGCCATTTTGAAAGAAAATCAACAGTTGTGGAATGTATCTATCTACCTATCTGATAGAACACTTGTTTTCCTATTGTTTGTAAAATTATTTAAAACACAAATTGAACGAAAAAATTAAAAATAGCTTAAATCAAATGTCTGTTGTGTATAATTTAATTGAGAATTCAATCATTTAAAATAAAATAAAACAAAATAAATGTATAAATAAATCAATTCTTATTTTTCATAGCTGTTACCTGTCTTTGGTCTCTATATGGGTTCATTGCAGACTTTGTAGGGACCTCAGTGGTCACTGGGGAGAAAGAGGAAATCGCCACTCAATTAGGAGTTCTCGACCTGTCATTCTGAACTATGACCTCTGTCATTTTGGTCCAGTTTATTGTCCTCTAGGGAGTGACCAGCTGGTCTCTGTCCATCTGATATTCATTCATCTGAACTCCATTAAGTGCCCATTTATTGGTCTGGTCTTAAAGGGATAGTTCACCCAAAAATGAAAATTCTGTCATCATTTACTCACCCTCATGTCGTTCCAAACCTGTATGAGTTGCTTTCTTATGTTGAACACAAAAGAAGATATTTTGAAGATTGCTGGTAATCAAACAGTTGGTGGTTGCCATTGACTTCCATGGTATTTTTTTTTTCCTACTATGGAAGTCAATGGCAACCACCAACTGTTTGATTACCAGCAATCTTCAAAATATCTTCTTTTATGTTCAAC
>NW_015554128.1:419293-444695 GCF_001515605.1 Sinocyclocheilus anshuiensis
AATGAAAATTCTGTCATCATTTACTCACCCTCATGTCGTTCCAAACCTGTATGAGTTGCTTTCTTATGTTGAACACAAAAGAAGATATTTTGAAGATTGCTGGTAATCAAACAGTTGGTGGTTGCCATTGACTTCCATGGTATTTTTTTTTTCCTACTATGGAAGTCAATGGCAACCACCAACTGTTTGATTACCAGCAATCTTCAAAATATCTTCTTTTGTGTTCAACATAAGAAAGCAACTCATACAGGTTTGGAACGACATGAGGGTGAGTAAATGATGACAGAATTTTCATTTTTGGGTGAACTATCCCTTTAAGGTGTCAAGGTAATTACCGGCAAAGAAAATGCATCTTGTGTTTTTTGTTTGTTTTATGTATTTATGGTTATACCATTACAGGTACAATTACAACATATAAAATTAAATAAGAAAAAAATCCCAATGTCATCCATTATACAATCAATATATATCCAATGTACTATAACTGGTAATTATAAAAAAATAAAAAAATAAAAATCTGGAATTTTATACTTATTATGTTATATAATAATGATTTATTTTACAAGATCACATTTGTCTATGGTTGAAAAATTTGCCTTACATGTTTTAAATGTTTGAAAAGTGTTCTTTTTTCAATAAAATGTTCTCAGTATAGAACCCAATATTGAACTAATACAATCTATAATCTTCAATAATCTGAAATATTGTTAATGTGAATCTAATTTACGTTTGGTCTAGTTTGTCAACGAAGGATACTGAGGTACACAGTAGGCTACATTTCTTTTAAATAACATAATTAGTAACATATTTTAAAAGCGTTTGTGCTCCTTATATGTAAAGGTAGGCTACTTAATTATGCTGATTTTTCTTCTTCTTCATTTCCACAGCTGTACACACATACACACAGCTTATGTTATAGTGTCTGTTACGAAAATCCTTTCCTTGACGAGAATTTATGAATCTTACTATGGCAAAAGCTTAGCTTTTGAATATTAAGTAGGCCATCTGACGTCTCTTGCTATAACTTCCAATGGTGAAAGCTCGTGTCTTGAATATTTATTTAATTTCGCTGACGTCGATTCGTAACCTTCCAATGGGGAGCGTTTGTCTCTTGAATACTAAGTAGGTCGTGCTGACGTTATTTCGTAACCTTCCAAATGTTGAAAGCTTAGTTTATGAATATGAATTGGAAATCCTTCGCCATAGTAGGATTAGTGAATTCGCGTGCGGGATTCCCGGCTCGTTTTAGCGTCTGGTCTTCACATCTCCTCTATTAATTGGCTAATTAACACTTACTGCTAGCTGGCACAGAGGTCACTGATAGAGAAATTCTCACAGTCATCTGCATGAACGCACGAGGAATAAGAGAAACTGATAAGCCTATAGCTTGAACGAGTAGAAAATTATACATGTGTGTGTGCGTGTGAAATTTGGTTTATAGTCAAATAAATAACTAAAACAATACAGATATCCAATTACAGCCATTTCAATTTATAGTAAATTTTAACAACAAATCGCATCATTTTTGCAGGGTATTTTTCTATTTCTAAAAGGTGTAGCTTATTATTATTTAAAAAAATGTAAACAAATTTGGATTGGAAATGAATCATGCTAAAGTCATTTATTATATTTGAAGGGTTCTTATTAAAATATCTTATTCAAAACCTTGTAACTAAAACACAAACCTTTTCATAACGTTGCCCGTTGAAATCTGCCCTTCAGGATGATCATAATTCTCAACAATATACAAGTGTTTTATGAAGCCCACAAATTAAGCTAATTAACTCACAGTAATTAACTCTTCACTGGTTTGCCAGGTGTGACACAATCTGATGTCAGTAAAATGCAAATGCAAAGCTGATTCATATCATTCACTTTTGAATCACACGTTTATTCATCCGTATAATACAATATACATCAGAACATTTTTATTTAGCCTATAAATAAAATTAAATGAAAATAAAAAACATAAAAAACACAGGAAATACATACATGTAAAAATACAAAACTATGTGTATATAAACGGCACATAATATTTCTCATTTTTAATAGCCATGAAAGAAAGAAAGAAAAAAATCTAAGCAACTGTAAAAAATGCAAATATAATCTTAATGAAAATACTGTATAATACAGTACAGTACAATTCTTTTTTATTAAAGACAAAATACTTTTGCTCTCATATACACACACATCCTCATTATCAACATGATTTTATGTGCCTCTTATGGCTCTCCCATTGTTCTCTCTGGATGAATAATTAGTCGATTTTCGACTAATTTTCGACAAAGTGTGAATCCACCGAGTTCAGTCCACATCTGTAAAAGAGAAACAGAGGTGCTTACTTAGAGGTGCATTAAAACAGAGGTGCATTAACTTACAATCTAAAAGACCTGCTTCCTTAAACAGTGATTTTTTAATTGCACAGACATTATGTGGGTAAATTAGGCAAACGATCAGAATAAAACATGCCATTGTGCCTGCCGCTCAAAACACAATCCACAATACAGCTTCACACAGAGACGTACAGAGGCCGCAGAGTGACGATGATACAATTTTCATATTTTCCCATGTTCCACGCTCATCAAAAGCAAAATAGATGATCCGTAATCAATCTCTTTCTCTCTTCCTCAATGGGCCTTTGTAAACAGTGTAAGCACTCTGTCACAGTGTTCAAATAGTATGCATTGAGGTTCCTGATGCCTTTCATTACCAAAGGGGAGCAGCTTCAAGTCTTTCTCTGTTCATTTCCATCCTCTCCCCTATACGCAAGCTCTCACTTTCTCTTTCTGCCCGCACAACGTAGGATTTGTCCTTTTTTCTTTCTTGTTGTTTTCCTCCGAACATCCTCTTCGGGCTCCATGCAGCTTATGCAAATGACTCCTTTTATTATACCCTCCTGCTGCCCGACAACCACACACACACACATTCTTACACACTGTAATTCTCTTTCCGACTCCAACACACGCCTTCAGCATCGCCAACCAATTACAAGACGGCGGTCTTGGCAGAGCTCCATTTGTATTTACTGAGCAGTGCATAAAAACACACATGCATTACTGCAATTACAACCAAACCTTTGCACCTCTGTGCATCATATGTGCATTATGGGACTAGATTTGAACTTGAGACCGGCGGCGTGCAGATGGTGGAGTGAGGGTATGGCTAGACTGAGCCTCAATGGGGGGGTGGACCAGGTCTGAGCCCAAAGATTCCCAGGCTCCAGGACCGTGCCCAGCTGCGGAGAGAGGGGGGGAAGGGGGGACGTCACTAGACAGCCCTGACAGCACGGCCTTTTCACAGGAACATTACTGAACCCTCTCGCCGCCCTTCCATAGCAACTTACACACGGGTCAAAGGGCAAACAGACCCCCCCGTATGCGAAGAAAGAGGGACGGTATGGAAACGAGACGGTCTAGACATATGTGTACTTGAACTTGACTTCCCTGACTGTTCGTTTCACCTGTCGTAAAATCAATCACCCTTCAGAAGTGGGTGAAATTAGAAATTAGACAGCTCAGGTGAATAGGGTAACATTTTTAACTAATAGATATCACCATACTTCCCCAGTTACTTAATAACAGTACGGTAAGACATCAAATTTTGTATTACAATTTTACTGAAATGTATAAATACGGAGATGAGGCGGTATGTAATTAAAAATGCACAGAAATCTATGGAAACCTGTTCAATCATGGGATACAAAAATAAAAAAAGTAATTGTGACTTTTTTATCTCACAATTCAGACTTATTTTTCTTGCAATTCTGAGAAAAAAAAAGTGAGATTTGTGAGTTTCCATCTCACAATTCTGGCTTTATAACAAATTCTATAATTCTGAGAAGAAAAAAAAGAAGAATTGCGAGAAAAAAAAGTTCAAATTCCAAGAAAAACATCTAAATTGTGAAATAAAAAAGTCGCAATTACCTCTATTATTTTTTATGTTTTTGTCCCGTGGTGGAAACAGGGTTTTATAGAAATCTGAATACAGGTTCAAAATTCTTGTTTCATTTTGCTGACGTCAGGGTTAAAGGTTTTTACAAAAGCTCCATATATTACTCCATGATTCAGAAAATGTCAACTGTCAGCAGCCAGAAATAAAATGTTATATAAATCAGGCGAATGATATATGAACAAACCACTATGTAAAAACCTTCAGAATATAGATATGAATAAAACAGTAAAGTTTGGTTTATGTAAGTGCTACTGGACATTTCTGGCATATAGATAAAGTGAAATAAAATAAACACTTGTTTTTTTTCCCCCACTATTCAGAAAGATGACATTTCATGGAAGCAAAAGAGCCCAAAATTCACCAGTCATCATTTTGATTGTATGTCTTGCCTTAAAAAAATGAAAATTGTGTTATCTTTCACTCGCCCTCATGTTATCTACAAAATAAGACATTCTAAAAAATATCACAAACTTGTGCCAAAGTCCATTTGACTTTCATTATGTAGACAAAAACAGACTTTCTTTTGTGTTCCACAGAGGGAAAAACAAATTCATACAGGTTTGGAATGACATGAGGGTGAGTAAATGATGACAGGATTTAGATTTTTGGGTAAACTATCCCTTTAAGTCCTATTGTTTGAGGAGCGTCTGCTTTTCTCTTCATCAGTTCTGAGTTCAGAGGCTCAGTTAAACTCACGAGCCTCAAGGGTTACAGGCGCTTTGCATCAGCTAATGAGCAGCCCTAATAAATAAACTATAAACATCTTTTTCAACACTCGGGTAATTTAATCGACTCGTGCTGTAATGCACATTTCCAGCAATTAAATCATAAACAAACCCACATAACATCTGAGAATGATGCCTTGACTTTGTCCCATTAGAAATCGGACAACGGAACCAAATCTGACTCAAAAATCAGGTCAAGTGCTTCTGTTTTGATGCTCATCTTAAGGGTTTCCCATCATCGTAATGAAAAACAAAAATGCGGATGTAGGAACATCCGTCTGTACTTTAAAGATCCGGGCTTCTAGATAGATTAGTTCTTGGCCAAAGTTGTATTAAGAGACTAAGATTAAACTTGACCTACATTTACTGTCATTTAGGACTCTGAATGGCACATGACAGATATTGTTTACATTATTAACACCTAGAAGTAGAAATAATAATATTTTCTGGTTATTAGTAACTTTACCACTTATAGTTACTGACTTCCCTTGTTACTGTTTAAAAGCAGATTCAGTTGACAGAGTGCGACTTTAGCCCAGTTTAATAACACACAGTCAAAGACATATAAAGACGACAGACTTTTGCTCATGGCTGTTGACCTAAATACACAGCAGACATGATCTTGATTTAATCTTACCAGACTGTGTTAACAGATAATGCAAGGCACTTCTCTTTATCATCCAGCACACGATCAAAAAGCATGGCGATTGTCTACAGTCAAGCAGATGGAATATCACAGGTTCAATACAAACTAAGCTCTTTTGAGAGACATGTTTTTGCTGGTTTCGGGGTAACATAAAAATATGAAACAATTTCTAAAATAATTTGGATTAGAAATGAAATAAACAGCTGTTGTGCAGTTTCCCCATAGACTTTTTTGTTTAGGTTAGGGATATTATTTGAGGTAATGAACTTGCTTTTAACCTTGAAATACTTCTGTCTTATTCAGCGATTAGCATGTTTTGGGACTTTTTCTTTTTTTAAATGATCTTAGACACAGAAAAGAGCTGTCAAATAATCCACTGCACCACAACTCTGTCAGCAATTTGCATGTTTTTATGCAAATAACATATTTAATGTTTACTGATATCTATATATACCATATTTTTTCACATATCTCATATTCCTTTTCACATACTAAGATTATCTGATTGCTGTACACACTGTAATACAGTGGCGTGGATGCGGGGCTTTTAATCGCCGATGCTGCAGTGCCCTTTCAGTCCGATAAGGTGCCCCCGGACCGCGAAAGGGTTAAAGCTTTAATAATATCTGCTTGCTGGGTTTTAATTAGGTCAGAGGAACTATAAGAATCTCAAGGCAAAATAAGTTCATTTAAAATGACTATTTTCATTATTACTATTGCTATTTTAAATGTTATATTACTGAGGACTTTGGGAACCTAACCATTAAAAGCAATCTCAGTAGAGGGTCTGTTCAATAGAAATGCTGTTTGTTTTTTTTCAACTGTAATAATAAAAATAAATGTTTCTTGAGCAGCAAATCAGCATATTAGAATGATTTCTGAGGGATCAAGAATGGAGAAATGACGGCTGAAAATTCAGCTTTGCATCACAGGAATAAATGTCATTTTAAGATCTACTGTATTTTTGATCAAATAAATGCAGCCTTGATGAACATAAGAGACTTCTATCAAAAACATTTAAAAATCTTACCAACTCCAAACTTTTGAACGGTAGTGTATGAGTAGTTTTGCTAGCATACAGTGTTAGCAACACTTAATATGTTTGAGATGGTTTAACTATCACATATGCAATTCTGATATATGAATTTTTGTCCCTTATGTTGGGCGTCCAACTAGCGCAGAGGAAGTGACCGCAGACCTCAGGTTTACAGTATTGTGAGCCACTAGAGGAACTAAAACATGTCTCTTCATCACGCGTCCACACCTCCTTCCTTCCACCCTCTGAATCTATCAATCTCGCAATGTGTCGCCACAAACCCTTGCCTATTTTCCTTCCTTTCTGTTTTAATTTTCAAATCTCTATCACTGTAATGGCTTATTATCAGCATTATCATTTCTCTCTCTGTATCTCTGTGCCCTCTCTTAGATGAGGTGAAACTGAGGTGGGGCTGTTGTTTGATGGTTTCTGTACTCTGCGGAGCTCACAGTGCACGAGGTGCCCGCCTCTGATGTCATATGACCTTCATCACAGTGCCGATGCAAATCACCAACCCATGCAGCCTTGTACATTTCCCAGAGGTCTATTCATTTCATAAACAAAAAACTGTTTCGTTCTTTACTGGATCTGAAACAACGAATACCTGAGGACATTTCTCAATATATTTCAACAACAATAAGTACATTAAGTACATCGCTGCAGTTACACTGGCCCTGCAAATAACTTTATATGTGACCCTGGACCACAAAAGCAGTCATATGGGTCAATTTTTTGAAATTTAGATTTATACTTCACCTGAAAGCTGAATAAATAAGCTTTCAATTGATGTATGGTTTGAGACTGGTTTTGTGGTCCAGGGTCACACATACTGTTTGGTACCTGTTAAACATATAATATACAATGTTAATATGATATTTAGTGGCCCCAAAAAGTATTTAGATACCTTAGCCACACTTATAAATATATGGAGTTCATTCCAATTGAAAAATTTGTGAACTATTGTCCCTGAAAAGTGTATTTGTGTAGTTTCTTTAAAATAAATAATGCCATTTTTTAAATAATTTGAAATATACTGCAATGATTTTCATTTTAAATCTGGTGTTATATTATATTATATTATATTATATTATATTATATTATATTATAACATATAATTGATTACTATGATGCAACGTTGAATTTTCAAAGTCTTCAGTGTCACATGATCCTTCAGAACTCATTCTAAAATGCTGATTTGGTGCATAAGAAACAGTTTTTTTTTTATATTGCAGTTGAAAAATGTTCAAATGAACAGCATTGATTTTAAATAATAAATATTTGGTAATATTATGAATGTCTGTCACTTTTAATTCAGTTTAATGCATCCGTGCTGAATAAAGGTAATATTTTATACAAAAAAAAAAAAAAAAATTAAACATATATATACACACTAAAAAAAGTACTAAAAACAAAAAATAATTTTAATTTAACAGCTAAATCTGCACTCAAGCAACAATAGAGAACAAAATAACCTTCAACGCATTCTATTAACGCACAAAAACACACTTGGCTCATTTACATCAGCATCCCACTCAGACTCAGACACGTATTAACTACATGCAAAGTAATTAAGATGATCAGGTGGCGAACACCCTCCGTCTGTAAACATACACACCCCTGTACACACACACACACACACACACACACAAAGGCTCTGCGATCTGCATAACCGTCTCGTGTCTTTGGCATCTGGTGGTGTCTGGTCTGCATCGATGTTTCCCACCCTGCCCCCTCTCTAGTGCCGCAGGAGCAGCGGCCCTGACAATGGTGGGAAAGCAGAGCTCTTCATAAAGGTGGGGGGCCTCCATTGAGAGCGAGGGACCAGCCGCGAGCTGGGCAGAATATTAATGTCCGACACCATGTTCTGTTCATTAAAGGCACGCATGCTGCAGCTGCCGGCCCCGGCCCCACGCCGGCCCTCATACCAGCTTCACCCTCTCCCTGCCTTTCAGAAAACCCCAAACCAGATCGCCAGGGGCACGACGGGCCGTTTCTGCCAGGGAGAGGGGCGACCCATGCTGTTTGGAAAATTGCATTCTGTGTGAAGCCAATGAGCAACACCAAGATACTGTGACTTCCACAGTTAGTTGTATTTTAGTTTTTTTATGTATGGAAAATATATGTATACATCACATATATCATTCACTGATGTTCATATGAATATATAAGCTTTTTTATCAATATTTGAGGTTCAAATTTGTATGACTATATTAGGAAAACTATGTATATATGTGCACAAATATTTTTTTGTAATTTCAGTACGAATGATCAGACAAGTGTATATTTAAGTATATATATATAAAAAATTATGTAAAATATTATAGACTATTTCATCATCTTTTCGCCTTTGCTAGTTTATTTAAAGTGTGATAGATTAATTTTTAGAGCTAGTCTTAACTGATGTAAGGTCATAATAAAAGCATGGGTAAAAAGACATATAATATGAATTGATGTGTTTTGAATGAGAACATTTTCAAACTAATTCTAAATTGCATGCATTTGACTTGCCTTATCTAAATTTACATTGACTGCCGTTCTCAAAAGATTATAAATGTCTATTCATGCTTTCATATATTAATGCATTCATGCATTCGCTAATTCAACAGTTTTTTCATTCTTTAAACAATTCACCAACAATTGCAAAGACTTCAAATTACGCCAACTTTGAAACGACATACCAAACTATCAAATATTGTCTTTATATTGTAATATTATCCTAATATTGTAATCATTACAAGCACAAGTTGTAATCGCTGCACATTCATTGTGTCTGAATATATGACGCTGACTAACTACATAACATGTATTACATTACAGTTGTCCATTACTGCTAGATTACTTTGATACACTCAGCTCTGGCAGATAGCAGAATACTTCCTAATTGTAACATTGAAACAAGTCTTTTCTGTAAAGCTGCTTTGAAACAGCATGTATTGTGAAAAGTGCTATACAAATAAACTGGAATTGAACTGAAGTCATGCATTTGTTGATTTGCATTTACGCAGCCCCGAATTCGAAAACTTTTGAACATGTAAAAATCGAAATAAATCGATTCGTGCAGCTTTAACAAAGGAATATGGCAGTCGCTGCTACAGTCATTGCCAGTTCATTTATTTCATTTGCTTCCCCCTCTTCCTTGCCAAGCCCCCGCCAAAACCCTCTTGCTAATTAATGTAGTAAGATCAGATAGGCTAGAAGCAAGGGGGGCAAATGAAGGGGGCTATAATATCCCCAATAAACACACACGCGCACAAAATAAAGACCATGATGCAACTCAACTCATGTGCCAGCCCAGCCATCTTAGCTTCTCGTGCAAGATCTCCGCCAAGATGGCCTCCCTTCCTCCCTGTGCCGGGGCTCCAGGACGCTGACGAGGGTTTTGTCACCGCTGGCACTGGCACGGATTCTCCCGCACCCCACAGGGGTACAGATGGCGCTGGGGGTTTCTGGGTAGGCGGAGAAGGGAAGATGTAGCAAATGGAGACTGCCATGTTCCTCCAAGCATCTCTGTCTCTCGCTCTCTCTCTCTCTCTGATGGCTGTGCCCTTGTTGTTGTTACTTTATTGTGCCATATTGTGGATGGAAATAAGACTCTGTATGAAAGGTGAGAGGGAAGGAGTGAGTACAAGACAATGAGAGAGAGAGAAAGAAATGGAAAGTACCAAAAAGACAGAAACAACATGAAAGACAGCATTAAAAACATTCTTTATTATTGCCAAGCTGATGCCATGGCAACTGTCTCCTTGTTTGTGTCAAGCTGCTTACAGAGATCACTTTTATATTTATATATATATATATATAAATATATATAATAAAATATTAATATATTATATATATATTAACATAATAATAAAAATAAATATTTATAAATATTATTAAATAAATAAATATTATTGAGAAAATTTGATTAAAAAATACAGACACACACACATATAATTTTATAAAAAATTATATTTATATATACATACATACACCAAAATTGCAAAATACACCAACATACACCATTTTTAAATGCATGCTTTTGAAGATGCAGGGGTGGCAGAACATGGCAGAACATAGAGTGAATAGCCTCCATTTTAGGGGAAAATCTTAAGTGTCCAGTCCAGAAACTGCAGCAATGCATGGGAATATCCTCAGTTGCTTTTAAAGCTATAAACGCACTCCATTGAGTCTAACCAATTAGCCAGCAGCGTGTATCATTACCTACTGCAATGGATGTCTGTTCTATCAAGAGCTTTTTCCTAAAGAATTAAATGCAGCCTTGTTTAAGGAGCCACTGAATGCAATGATAGGCTGCTTTCTCTGTGTGTGTATATACAGAGAATGAATAAGTGTTTGTACTGCTGCCATTGTTTCTGCCTTTCACACGGGGAAATCCAGCACAAAGAGTCTAAACAGGACTACAGGACAATCCTAAGGCCTCCCTTTAGGATACAGACCCCAACAAATAGCCCTCAAGTACCTCTTTTGATTGCTGAGCTAGTGAGGATCTCACCAGCCAGAATCCAATGTCACCTGACAATATGATCAAAATGAGCACAGAGCTGCAAATCTACAAAATGAGAATCTCTCTAAATGTTTTAAAAGCCCTGCATGATTTTCAAACTAATTGTGCGGGTCCATCTTTTAAAATGATTGCCAAGAGAAAAGAACAAAAAGTTTGTCATTACAAATGCAGATTATGCTAAATAAATTCCCACATTTCAGTGGAGACAAAGTTCTGGTTTGCATTCACACAACTGGTTTAGACTGACTAGTTACTAGTGGCAACTTCTATTGTGAGTTTCAACACATTCAGACAAATGAATTCCAATCTGGACAACAATTCTGATTCGATTTTTTAAAACAAAAACATACATGTCAGATTACCTGAGGTAAAAGTGGGTGCTCTCTTGCTGTTTTCAACAGATTTTGAGAATTATTTCTGCTTTCGGTTATCTAGCTTTATGAAAAGTGTTAAAACTCATACAGCTAGATAACCAAAGAGAGAAACCAACCCTCAGAAAGAGGTTTCAGGCCCGAGTGCTGGCACATTGCTGGTCTGGATGTAAAAACACATCTACAAAGAAATTGCAAGTTTTGTTAAACAAATCAACAGCCAAAAGAAATAAAGAAATTTACCTTCTAGAACTAAAAAACATGAAATGTCTCACAGAGTTTATTAATGAATTATACTAAATAGAAAAGCAATTTAATGTAAACATATTATATTACATAATTTTACATAATAAAATAATCATATTACATATTTATTTATATTACATATTTTATATTTTATTTTATATCACAATATATTAAAGTAAAAAAAATCTACAAAATGGCTAAACAAGATACTTTTATTATATATATCTTCCAATAATTATTTATTAACACTATTTGTTATTATTATTTTTTTTTAAGGTGGTCAAGTAACATTAATCAGATTTTTGAGTATTTTATATATTTCTAATTAAATCTAATATCAAATCTCAAATTTATCTGAAGGCAGTTCCTGTAATCTAAAATGAATCTTTTTCAACAGTCTAGAACACCTACCACACATCAAACCATTAATATAATAAAAAATATGATATGCCTTCAAAATCATCGTTTTTATCATATTATCATTATTATTATTTTTTCTGAATATCAAAATGATGATAGTATGATGTGCAAAAACTACACACACTGTTCCACACATTCAGTAAAGCTACATATCCAAAAACGTACACACTCCTTCCTTATAGCAGGTCAGCTAACCATTACATCTTAAATACTGTTTTGTTTGTCATATTTAATTTGACTATTTTATAACATATTATAATATAACAAAATATTGTTTTTCTAACCCAAACATGAATTATAGGTGCATGAGTTTCAGGCACCAAGCGTTAGGTGACATAATTGTATCATATATATTGTAGACCTCAAACTTTGTTTTATATGTTTAGGCTAATTATGACTTTCATCAAAAACACAAGCAAATTAAATCTTATTTAAAGAACATGCTTTCATTACGAAACACACAACCTCTGACCACTTTGCTAAATATTCTATAAGCTAAAACATGATGTTTATTATTATCATCATCCATATGTTGGGCATTAGTCAACTTTCATGTCTAAAAGAATTAAAGCACAAGAGGTTTATCTCACATTGGCTCAACGGTCAAGGATGAACGACACCCAGTGGGTTTCTGCATTTTTTGTGATCAACTCTAAAATTGAAGGCATATTTATAAAGAATCGACTTGAATTATAACCAATAAATTCATTTAGAGCCAATAGGTCACATATAGTGCATGATGAATTCATCGATAATGTGAGTATAATATGTATCTTTAATATTTTCTTTTAATTGAAATGGACTGAAAATAAAAGACGTTTCAGATATGTAACAGCTTACCTCATGAATCCCTCCGTGCAAACGGCATCATCATCATCATCATCCTCATGCAACTGCACATGGAACACACGAAACATGCAGCATGTCTGTAATCCACAATGACTCCTTTGCTCCCTAAATGTGCCTCTCAAGCTCACCAAACAATGGATTTCTTCGGAAAACAAGCCGCTCTAGTCTTTCTGGAGGCGTGCTGACACTGAAACATTTACAACAGGTGGCAAACTCTCCAAAGCAGCATTGATTATATTGATTATGATGATGCCGATGATGCTGGGCGCGCAGCTATGGTACCAGTCCTCAGCATCCTGCCCAGTATGTTCTCTCCTGCAGTGACGTCAGCCGCGGACCGGCCAATCACAGCCTCGGCTGAGCGCCGTGCTGCGGACTGTCCAATCAGAGCGCGGGGACGCAAGTCGCTTTTGTGCGCCGGGTGTGGGATGATGTGATGGAGGCTCCGCCGATGGCAAGGTTCTTAATGAACAGATGTGGCTGCAGGTCAGCGCTTTGATGAGCTTGTTTATTCATTTACTGAGTCTTATGCTTTAAAAAAATTATGGTTATGATATAAAAAGGCAATTTATAGGATATAAAACAAAGCAACAGGGTCAAATTGTTTTGGTAAAATTAGAAAGATCTATTTAAAAGCCTGTATCAATACCATGATTTATATATATAACGATTGTGTTACTTCAAAACAGAATATTTTGCAGAAAAATAACAAGGTTATTTTGAACCCTGACATTAAAACATGGGATGATTTTAAACAACCGTGTAAAAAATATTTCACTAAACTGTACAAAACAATCCACTAATTTATCTGCTAATTATTTTCCAAAAGGGGAAAGAAAGAATGGTTGTGAGGGAGTTATTTTATCTGAATTGGATTCATTGTTTAAAGTTTATGCATTCAACACAAAACGCCTTCGTCTGCTTTGAAATACAACGTAACTTCATAGTTAAAACCAACTGAACGCGAAATAAAGCACGAACTATAGACTAGTATTAGCATTTCTACAGTTTGTGCGTAAAAATATGTTTGATCTTTCTCTGAACGTTATTATTATTAGCTTTTGTTTTAATCATGTGGTCAAGCTACATGATATAATTATATCATATTATATTATGTTATGTTATATTACATTATAGCCTATATTTCCTTTCATGTGGAATTATTCCAGCACGTGGCTTGTCCTTTCAGTCACATTAGATTTAGATTTAAGAACCTTTTGATTGTACGAAAAAGTGCAACAATTGTGCTGAAAACAGAACTTTTTCGTTTTTTCGTTAAACAGATGAGCAAACCTGAAGGATTATAGAAGCCTGGTGTATTTAGAAATCGAAAAAAATGGTCAGATGTCAAAACTTTCGCAATATATTCGACATATCAGCTGATCATAATTTCAGCTAAAACATCAAACATTGTTTTTCCAACGTATCGCTGAACAGCTAGAAGACGAGGACACAGATTTAAATTCAAAAAGCAAAAAGATAAGAAAAAGTAGATGTTCATGAAAGGAAATAAGCTTAAAAAACGCGCTGATTTCAGCTTTGCAGCCTCTATAAGGTAGACCGGGGCTAGTTGTCACACTTTTACTCCAGTGAATATTTCTCAGGGTGGTTTTATATCTGAATCTTCTGCATAGACACAAGTCTTACCTTAAATAAGTTATTGGACATTTGTACCGTTATTGCAGGAAAAAAAAATGCACGTTGATATTAAAAGATGTTCAACGAAATGTAGCCTAATCATGAAACACAACACAATTCTGATAACAGCAACAATGTGAAAGAAAACATATTAATCCATTCATCTGGTCAAGAAATATTGTAATTGAAAAATTGTAAGAATAACATTAAAACACTGACCTCATTTATGACAAACACCTGCAGTTTCACCCCAGTTCAAATTCTTCATTATAAAGGGAACATATGCTGATAGTGAATCTAAGAATTTTGGTTTGAACAGAATTCACACAAATGATAACAGGTTTTAAATTTAATACCACTGTTAGAAACACACACACACACACACACACACACACACATTTGTATAATTTGATTTCTCATTAGAAACTTGAAAGTTAAACACCTTTTGACTTTTTCCTCATGTGACAACTAGCCCCGGGCAGCACTTTCATTTCTGAATTCAAATATTTTGCAGAGTCTGTCCTAACACTTTCTCTAGTTTCAACGTTTTTCAAGTAAAAGGAAAAATAAATACATTCACCATCTTACACACGATACAAAGTTGTATTGAACTCATTTTTTTTTGTATCATGTATCGGAAGACTGTCCCAGTTAACACACATTCTGAGACTGTTTTAGGCTTTCTCTGAACAAAAGTTTGTCAGACAATTGAGAGACATTGGACTTGAACTTCACCTCAAGGACATCTGTCCCTCTAGAGAGAGGAAAAGTGCTCTAAATGCTCTTTAAAACCATCAAATTAATAAAACAAACATGTATAATACATTGTAGATTTTATCTGTGATATTTAAAATGCATTTACACAACACATTTACCTTTAAAACACACTTCATAAAAAAGCAATTTCTATTAATCATAAAAATGCTACATTTTTAGTACTGAATTATAGATTATTCCAAACTAACATGCTACTTTATTATCAATTTCTGTGCAGTTTTAATACATGCTTAACTGTACATGCATATAAATGAAATAACAGTTGCAGCATTGGCGTTCTCTGATGGGACGTCCTGAGGAATGCACGTCTGCATTCCTCCATCCCTTAATCAGGACTATAATGCAACATTGAGTCGGAATGGTGGGGTGAAGTGACAGCTGGTCTTGACCTCTGACCCCTGCTGTCTGGAGCGCGGTGCTGACAGAGGGGGGTCATGCTTCTCTCAGCCCCTGTGGCTGTCTGGGAAAAGCCATCCAGACAGTCCTAGAACACGTCTGGGTAGGGAGGAGAGAGGAGACGTGTTTGGGACAATGTGGTACCCATATATCTCAAAGTCTGGGTGAGACGCCCCACCTCAGGGCCCTGACTGGGGCGCGGGGGCCAGACATGACGAGTGTGATCAGCATACACAAACACATGGCAGCACAAGAGCTAACACACACACACACACACACACACACACACTCTGACAAAATGGGAAATGAGCTACATTTAATCATGGCATTTCATATCATGATTACTATAGTAATATGATAAGTCATCATAATAGTGTTTCTCTTAGAATTTTAGTTTTACAAAGCAATAATGATTGTGTTAAAGACACGTCAAAAGACTCTAAAAATGGTAGAAATTTACAAAATAACTTTTAATAATGGTTTGAATGATCAAATTTGATTATTATTTTTAATGTATGCTATGTATCATTTTTCATTTCTAATGTTTGAATATTTCAAAGTGATGTAAAATGACATATTGTGTAATATTTTACAATTGTGTTGCATTTAAATTGTTACATTATTGAAATGTATGCTAAAACAATTAATAAGTAAATGGTCTGTATTTTTAATGTCATCATGTTTTAGATGATAAATTCTAATAATAAAAGAATCATTTTCAGACGTTTCCAATATTTCATTAAAATTCAGACTGTTTTGTAAGTGCTAAATACAAACGTATCTCAGTATTTTGATATCAAGATGAACTTTAAATACATTTTTACATTATTCTTTAAATAGTTATACATTATTCTTATTATTACATTTATGTGTTTTGATATGATGACCTTTTAAAAACATTGTAACAATTTCTAAATTACTCCTTTTAAATTATTATTATTATTGAATAATAATAGTGTGTTTTTTGAGTGTTTTTATATGAATAAATCAAGAAAAAAAGCATTGTAACATTATTTCTTAAATTATTATTATTATTACTACTACATTTAAGTGTTTTGATATTAAGATCATTTTTTTACAACATTTTTTAAATATATTTTTAAATTATTATTATTATTATTACATTTATCTGGGTGTTTTGATATTAAGATTTTTTTAACAACAATGTAACACTATTTTATGAATATTTATAAATTATTATTATCATTATTATTTTTATTATTACTATTGGTTTATTTTTATCTTCCCTATTATTTGTTCAGAACTACCATTTGCCTTCAGTTTTGCTGATTATCCATTAAAAATCCACTAAAAGCTTTATGAGCAAGTCTGAAATTAAGAAAAAAAATAAAATCAAGCCATAAATATTAAATGCAATACTGAATTCTGTATACTCAAGCATGCATTACAAATACAATATATGTTAAAGATCCACTGTAAATGTAATGTATTGAAACAAAGTGGCTCCTTCTACTCCTGTTATGTAAGACTATGCTTGTTTTTATGTAATTTTATTGTGATATTGTGAAGCACTTTGGGCGACCTGGTGTTGCATTAAACTATGCTATATAAATAAATAAACAAACAAACAAACTAACTAGACCATTAAAACTTTGCTTTGCTTTCAGAAAAGCATCGGTTCAACAGGGGAAGAGACTTCACAAATATATTACAGAGGATAGATGTCTGTGTGATCGATGCAGTCTCACAGAGCATGATGGGAAATGGGAAATGTGGCATCCACACACCATCTTCAGGTCAGACAATGCAACACACTCTCAGACAGGTGCCTCTGGTCTGGAGGGGACAGGCCGAGCGTGCAGCCTCACGTCAATCAGACGCTAACAGAGACGTCTCACACATCTGCGGTGGCATCCTCCTCATTTATGCTGCCTTTCCTGGCAGCCACTGTCCTGTGAAAGAAGGTCTTTGTCACAGAGCACCATTCAAAAGCCAACCAGCCGTAGTCACCGGGTCTAAAGAGAGGGCTTTTTTTTTCTGGTGGGCTTCTTTTCAGGCCAGGGATTCCAGCGCTGACCTGAAAGCCACGACTCCTCCTCCAGGGTGAAGGAACAGCGCGAGGAACGCAGGAGAAGGATTGAGTGGATTGGATTAGGGCTAATCTCTTGTTCCTCACCGCGGTGTGCTGCAGGGGCACTTACCGACCCTCTGAGTCACCGGATACCTGGAGTGTGCGAGACGCACAGCCGGCGACGGGTCGCCAATTATGACAGGTGGGGGGAGTGTCAGGAACAGGATCAGAAGGCAGCCATTGTACAAATAAATAAATAAAATCAAGCAGGATCACCTCCAGCTTATGGAATCAGTGGCATCCAACACCTTCATGCATAATAATAAAGAATCGAGCTACTTAAGAAACTCAAAACACTATCAAAAGAGTAGTAATCAGGTTACAGATGGGGTCACTAAAATTTGTTTTTTTTTAAAGAAATTAATGCTTTTATTCATCAAGGGTGCATTAAATTAATCAAAGGTGACAGTCATTTATAATAATTTCTATTTCAAATAAATGCTGTTGTTTTGAACTTTCTATTCATCAAAGAATCCTAATAAAGTATCATGTTTTCCACCAAAATATTAAGCAGCACAACTGTTTTCAACATTGACAATAATAAGAAATGTTTCTTGTGCACCAAATTAACATATTAGAATGATTTTATGAAGCATAAAATATAATAAAATAGGAAAAAAAGTCATTTTAAATTGTATAATATGACTTGATAATATGATTTTTAAGCAAATCAATGCAGCACAGGGTTGTTACTGTATATTTAATTAAAACTGAAACTACAATTAAATCCATTAAAAAAATAATAAAATAATAAAACTACCAAAAATGAATCCCCCAAAAAAAAAAAAAAAATCCTCACACAAAATTACTAAAGCTTTAACTAAAATTAAAATTTAAAACGTATTTAAAACATTAATAAAAATATTAATAAAATATTAATGTTAATAAAAAACTATAATATCATCTTCATGATACTTAAAATAACACTGTAAGAGACTTATTGCAAACAATTGACAAAAATCATACTGACACTAAACTTTTGAACAGTAGTGTAGAAAATAATACAAAAACTGAATAATAGCAACTAATATGGGTTATTCAATGGAGAAGAGACATGGAGAGAGCACGGTGGTCAACGGCTGATATAATTCTCCAGTAGATAAAACAACTCAATCATTGCAAAATTATTTTGACAATATAGAATTCAATTTCACTAAAGTATATGAAAAAAGAAAACGCATGATCTCTTGACAAGCCTGTCAGTAACACGAGAACAAACTGAGAAACTGTAAATCGGCCATCTGACACAATCAATGTCAAAATGATCAGATATGGTGTTGTTAATTAGTTGACTGCACAACTAATTTGCTAATTTAATTCACAACTAACTATTTCAGCTCCCCGACCTTGTGTATAGAAGCTTTGCCCTTCTCCCAAAGGGTCTAGTTTCTTCACTTTACCTTGTCTGCTTGGAAACTTCATAAAACAATCAAAAAGAGTAAATATTTACTTAAATTTGCATTTTATAAACTACTGTTGCTCTCCAAATAGAAAAAGCTGACACATACTGTACATGAATACAGAAATGAAAACTGCCAAACAAAACAAAAAGCATTTGGCTTATTTTGATGTACTGTTTCTTGAGGTAATGCTAGTTCTGTTGATTGGATGAGTTAGCAGCTGATGCTTTGGACCTCAAAATACCCAAATGTCGACCACTTAATCAGGTTGGTCCATATACTGGTCTATCACTATTAAAAATCTAGACAAAAAGGACTTTTAAAAGATCTTTCCACCAGAATCAACACTTGAGGAGCTTCCTAACTCACAGAGACCAGTAAAAGCTTTTACTGCAGCTTTTCCTGAATGAGATGTACACCAACATCCCATAATACTAACATAATACTAACAGATACTAATACTAACAGATTCCACAATGAAACTGGAATACGAACGAAGGGCTCAGACGGAGCACAGTGCAAGACCGGTTTGGCACCTTTGTAAACGTCTTTATGGAGCTCACTCTGGATTTACAGGCTGGTTTATGAGTGTAGAGCACTGAAACACTCACAGCCTCACAATCTGAGGAGGGTTATTGGGTTTCTGCATATTAGACCAACAGAAAAATATTACAAAACATTTTAATTGCAAGATTAAAGCTTTAAATGCAAATGTAAGTACATTTCTATTACGCATCAAGGCCACTCCAACAAGTATCACAATAATCACATTTTAAAATACATGAGTGTCAAAAAATCATTTTTGCAATAATTTTTAATCAACTGGTGTCAGGGTTATTTTTAGTGGATGTGTGAACTCAGTTCCTCCTCAAATTCACAGCAGTAATTCATAACATTCATTTCCATCATATTATTTTATATATATATATAAAAGACTCAATCCAGACCTAAAAATGTCAATGTTATAGCAATTTTTTGTAATATCAAATGTTTAATTTCTATCTATCTATCTAGCTATCTATCATTATTTTAATTAAAAGCATATTTTATATATTGTATATTTTTATTATACAATAAATTTGTACTTGTCTACAAATATAACACACATTAAATTAAAAATGATTTTACTCTATGTATAATGTGTATGTGATATGTGCTTCCTCCCTTTGGATCTTGCTGTTTTATTTTATTTTACATTATCCCTGTAATTGCAAAAAAAAAAAAAATTTTGCACAAATATATATGTATATTATTATAAAATTAAAACATTTATACATATTAATAAAAAATATATATAATAAATGTTACCTGCAATGATATTCAGAGATTTTTACATCTGGTTTGAGTGCCCAAAGTAATTTTGGGTCCACTGTACATAATGCACACATTTAATTCCACATTATCCTTTCTAATCTTGGTAAAACATTTATTTGTAATATTCAGCGTGCTACTGAGCGGCTGTAACGGTCACAGCTAATTAGCAGCGTGGAGATTCCCACCAAAGCCTCTCTTCTCACACACAATGTCCTAACCTTCATTTCTCACAGCTCAACATCAACCCCACCCAGAACTTTCCCACCCTTCAGCTCCACACTGGACGTCAATCAAAAGACGGGCAATCAGTCATGAGCTGTGAAAAGACCTCGTCCCACTATCCCTTCATTCCCTCCTATAACGCTCCTTTCTTCCATTATCCCAGCGGCTCTGAATGGGCGTGACATATTTTAATCTCCAGCATGCCTCCTCTAAATTCCCGCCGTCATGTTCGCTGCGTCCGCCATTGGTCGACTTAATCATCGCCGAGGCAGACAGTGCGGTCTTTTTCAAAAAGCTATAGGATCAAACCCACCCCTCCCTCGGTCTGCGTCTTCAGGGTCACGGTCCCCCTCGGACCGGGGCCCTTTGAGCCCGACGAAAAGGATCATGTCATGAATGGAGCTTGATTTAGTTTTAACAGGGTGCTGTGTCCGTCCTTTAAGTGGTAAATGAATAAACATTAGCCGCGAAAGGCCTGCGGGGAAGGAGAATGGAGAGCGAGGCCTCTGAATGCTGAGAAGGTGGAGAAGGGGTGTGAGAGAGCAAATAGAAAGGAGGGGGTTTCCCGCTTCCCTCCGCAGGAACCCAAAGCAGTTAACTGGAACATTTGTTTGTTCCTCACGTCCTTTGACGAGATGGGAGCGAAGATCTAAGTATGTCACATGCTGACTTCCCAGAGAGGGGAAATTAAAGGCATGTGTGAAGACTGTTTGCTTATGGTGCACTTCTGACTAAATATTTTATCGTTTTTGAAACCCGTGAAATAATATGGAAGAACAGGAATTATGACAAAACGTGTTAGGAGGTGCAGTATTGAAGGAGTTTATCGTGTGCTAGACACGTTCGCTTTTTTCCTTCAATAGCTTGTCCATTTCATCCATTTAAAAAAAAAAAAAAAAGTTAATTTTTTCCTTTTTAAATGTATGTTAATGCACATGCATAATTGACATTTTTCAACACAACTAATTTCGAGCATTTAAGTATAAACCTTCAGATTAAAACGTTACGATCCTGAGAAACAAATTTAGTCAAGGGTCTTCGACTTTCATTTCAAAAGACACATTTAAAAGAATAATTTCATGCAAAAAAAAAAGATAAAATAGTAAAATAAATAAAAACTAAAAATTAGTAAGAAGTCTCTTATGCTCATTAAGGCTGTTTATTTGATCAGAAATGCAGTAAAAACAGTCAAATTGTGAAATTATGACAATTTTAAAACAGCCATTTTCTGTTTTAATATATTTTAAAATGTAATTTATTCGTGTGATGCAAAGCTGAATTTCCAGCATCATTACTCCAGTCTTCACTGTCACATGATCCTTCAGAAATCATGATAATATGCTGATTTGCTGTGCAAGAAACTGCATCATATTTAAGTGTAAACTGCACTAAAATCTGTACTCTTAACTGGATTCACCTGTGCCATTCATCTGCCCTTTGACCCCCAACATCCAGTTCTCTGTTTGGTGTTGTGTTTAATAGGACAGACCTCTGACATCAACCAATCGACCCCAGACAACCAAATGTCACGACCTTTCACCCCACCATGAGTCTACAAGGGACAAAGATAGGAAAAAAGGAGCAAATGAACCTAATGTAACAATCACTTCAATAATTTAATCTGGAATTAGACAGTACTCAAAAGTTTAATAATCAATCTTACAATAAAGATAACACACAAAAGACAAAACAAGTTAAATGTGTATGTTACATTAGAGAAAGGAAACAGTGTAGGAATATTAACATACTGATATTGCACATTGTTGCTGTCATTTTGGCCAAATCTGTGAAGCATTAAGAAAATGACAAATGTTTGATTTAGAGACGTTCTGCACGCATGCTGATTGACATGGACATGCAAATGATCAGGAAAAATCTATAAATGAAAGATTATAGAATTCCGCTTTTAAAAATGTGGATACAATGTGCGGATTCTCCCCTACAAAATTAAGACAAACTATTTCTAATCTTATTAAACTAAATAATCACATTATAACGATCAAATAATGTTCGGATAACAAATGTTTAAATGAACACCTGTAAAATTAATTCCATTAAAAATGTAACCGCTTGGAGGTTTAGAGGTTGTGGGTTTTTGGTCACATTTTCTCTGAACACATTCACAGGAAATCAGGACTCCTCATTTTTGTTAAAAGAAAAATAAATTAATTGATCTTTTTTCTACTTTATAATTCTGACTGATCTGAATTCTGACATACAAATATATTAAGGGAGATATTTAAAATAGTCGCATCTCAACCTGGATAAAATCAATGTATTCAGTGTATCATCAAAATATGTGTGATATGCGCTTCGTGGCAAGCAAAAGAAATGTCCCTTTGTGTCGTGAGTATTGTTATCTTCAGGGAGAGCGGCAGGAAAGCAGATGTTTTCTCAGTGACACAGATTCACATCACTGCGGATCTGATTCCATGTGTTAACTCTGCTCCACGAAGTTTGTCTCTCTCCTGAATGAGAAACCATGTGTTACTTTCAGCTTTCAGTTCAATTTTGCTGCTCCTAAACTCAACGCGGTCATCAAGCGCCACCTTGTGGTGGAGAGAGGAAATCAACTCCTAATGTCACATGACCTGAGATGGTACAGAAATGCTACCTAATTCTTTGCCACTATTGCCCTTCAATTACACACGGAGAGGTTTCTAGGCAGTTTTCAACTTTCTTTTAAGCTTCTTTATTTTTGATATTTTCTGTGAAGCCACATAAACACATTTTAATTTAAATAATAATAAAAAGAAGAATTTATATATTCATTTTCCTCTGGTTATAAATATTATCATTATTATTATTATATTTTTTTTTTCAATTGTCTGTGAAGCTATAAAATAAATTGTCATCATCATTATTATATTAATTTTTATTTGCTTTTTTATATTTTCTATGAAGCAATACAATTATATTATTATTATTATTATTAATTTTCTTTTGATTTCTGTTTTTATATTGTCTGTAAAACTATAAAATATATTTGAATTATTACTACTACTACTACTACTACTACTACTACTACTATTACTACTACATTTACTATATAATTACTACATTTTTTGTTTTATTATGAATCGCTGTGGATTTTCAGTTGTGTGGCTTTTATGCACGTCTAAAATTTTTATAATTAAGCTCTAAACAATTGTTAAATTTAAATGATTGCACTGTACAGATGTCTCCACGGACAAAAAACATCCCGAACTTAAAATGCTGCTCAATGGCCCATTAGTATTGAGCCTCATGCGCCCCCTTGTGGATTTTTTTTGCCTCACAGGAAATAGTTCTTATTGAACAGCAGATATCATTTTTCATAAACCAGAGATTAGGATGTCTAGAATTCACAAACAAGTCAATAACTGAGAAAACAGTAACAGGGCCTTTTTAAATGGTGGGGTCAGTGTTTTATTCCAGTACTCACATGTCTGCATGTTTGTTGGGGATCATGTGGTTGTTGTAGGCCAGGATGGGAGGAACACTTTCTTCATCCTCAGGAACCTGCAATGGTTAATGAAAAAACAATCAGAGAAATAAATTATGAATGCATGTATAAAAATAACATATTATATTGTATTATTTTAAATTAAGTTATATTTAGTTATGGCTTTGATTGAGAAAAATCTGTAAATGTTAAAAGAAAAAGAAAAAAACCTGTCTGACCTCCCAGTAGATCTCATCATCAAAGCAGTTTTCATCTGCAGGATCGCCCCAGATGGGCAGCTTCAGAACCAGGCCTGTCGGTGTAACAATACAGTTATGCCAACATGATAAATGTGACATTTCCATGACAAACTGGAATCCGATACACCTGGCCATTCACTCCAGATGAAGATCAGGTGTATTTGTGTAAACCTGAACCATTAACGCAAAGCCATTTGTAGAGTGACTAGCAAATGTCATCCTACACTGTCCTCTTTAGTTTTCATGTTACAAACACACCTGTTCCACTGCATGGCAAACAATCACAACAAAGCCCTTCAGATCTGCAAGCTTTTCTGAAGTATTGTATTGTGCACTGCTGCACACAACGAGAAGCCATCACAATATGCACTTAAACCTGATTAATATCAAAAGACTCTTACCAACAAATATGCCGCCTCCGATTCCGAAACACAAAGCCACACACAGTCCAGCTGCCTGATATCCTCCCTGGATAGTGGGCACACGTTTCGCAAAAGGCCCAGTAAAGTCAAATGTATTTTCCAACCTGAAATGGACAAATGTAATTATTAGAGCGAGCTAAATATTATTAATACCAAACAATATGAATAGTTCATCCAAAAATCAGAGATGCAAACAGGTCAGGAATTTCTTTTAAAGATATTTGCTTTACATGCTCATTTGTAGTTCCTTTAAGGTTTTTTAAAAAATATTTTTTAATTACCTTATATGTCCAAAACTGTAATTTTTCACATCTTAACATAATTTTAACATCTTTTTGCAACATTTTACAAAAATCAAGATTTAATATTTTTGGTCAAAATCCCATGTTATAAAAGATGAAGTGCATTACTTCATCACTTTCTCTACAATGGATCCTCTGCAGTGAATGGGTGCCGTCAGAATGAGAGTCAAACGACTTCAATGCTCAAGAAGATCCAAATGTTAAGTTTACACAGCAGTCTGGGTGAAAGAAAAAAAGAGGGAAAAAAGAAAAACGAAATATCCTTTCTGTAGCGCTCACAAAACTGAAAAAAGGAATTGTTTTAAGAGCAGTGGAGATCATCTTTTTTATTTTTAAATCTACTGATTTGTGCTATATCGCTTTGTTTTTTTTTCAAGCTTTTATTTATTTATTTATTTATATAT